>NC_056729.1:1480101738-1480404238 GCF_019279795.1 Protopterus annectens
TATGTCATCGAATAGTAATTAAAATCATCAGAAGAGACAAGTCTGTTTTATCACCATGGTATATCTCACCAGTAAGGTCTCTTATGGTGTTACATTTAAAAAAAAATAATTGGATCTAAATGTTTACTTTACAAATTCTAAAATTGCTTCTCTGAATTTATATTCAGTACATTATAAACTATGTATATCTATATGTTTTTGTTTGTCATATTTAGTCAGGATCTTTCATGACTGTCAAGCTTTCTGAAGGCTTTGACAAATTAATAAATAAACTTATGATCATAAAATAGACAACTAAATAAATCCCATGACTAGAGGAACTCCCTGGTCAACCTCAATAAGAAGCTGAGATCCCTCATAAAATCCTCCAAAGTTAGTTACGAAAACAAAATTGCCACTGACTCTAAAGACAACCACAAAGCATTCTTAGCTATGTCAAGAATCTAAATGGGAACACTCAGATCTGCTCTGAGTTACAGCACAATGGCACTAAATATACAGAACCAACTGATATTGCCAACATCCTAGCAGATAGGTTCAGTGCTAACTTTACCCCCCTCTCACCCTCTAGATGGCCCATCTCTATACCGGAAGAATGCAAAGTTCCTATAATCACGGCTGCACAGGTAAAAAACACACTCTCCAAAGCCAAGAACACAGCATCCATGGGACCTGACAATATCTCAGGCTGTGTTCTACACGAACTACAGAATGAACTGGCACCATACCTATGTACCATGTTCAATCATAGCCTCACCTCAGGCTTTGTAGCCACTGAATGGCGCACCGCGACGGTTATCCCACTCCACAAAGGGGGAGCCACGACGGACCCCGGGAACTACCGCTCCATTAGCCTGACGAGCCTGGTCTGCAAGGCCATGGAACGTATCATCGTGGAACTCATAAACAAAGACATTGGTAATCTCCAAACTCTGGACCCTACCCAGTTTGGATTTGTAAAAGGCAGATCATGTCTCCTAAACCCGATTGACTTCTTTGAAGCAGTCACCAAAGCCATAGATGAGGGTAAAATGGTTCACACAGCTTATCTAGATCTCGTCAAGGTGTTCAACACCATCCCCCACTCTGGAATTATAGATAAGCTCACTAAACTAGGTATAAATCCCTATGTCACAAGATGGGTTGCCATCTGGCTCATGGACAGAACCCACTCTGTGAAAGTAGCGGATTCCAAATCCAACATCAGACCAGTGACAAGTGGAGTACCACAGGGTTCAGTCCTGGGTCCTCTCCTGTTTGGTATCTACTTCTCTGAAGTGCAGACCAACACAGAAGGTCTTTGGCAAACAAAGTTTGCAGATGACTGCAAACTAGGAGCCACCATAATCGAAACTCCTAACGATGTGAACAAACTACAAAAGGGCCTCACTGAGACAGATACCTGGTGTCAAAGCCATGGCCTGAAGCTCAATATTAAAAAGTGTATTGTCATCCCCTTTGGTAAAAACTCTGTACCCATGAACTACCACATAGCTGGTAGTCTACTTAATGCCGAAAATGTGATGAGACCTTGGGGCACAGGTGGACAGTAGTCTCTCCTTTGATAATCACATTGCCACAGTGGTCAGGAAATCCTTCTATGTGGCTCATCTCATCACAAAAGGATTCTCATCCAGAAAAAAAGAGGTCATTGTTCCCCTCTACTCATCACTCATTAGACCCATTATACAGTACAACGCCCCTTTTGGTATGTACCTCACAAGACATCTACAACAACTGGAAAGACCACAGAAATACCTCACAAAGAGGATTACTGGCCTCAAACAGATGCCCTATGCAGACCGTCTCAAAAAACTACAGCTTTACTCCATTGCATAGCACCTGCTCAGGGGCAATCTCTGCCTAACATACAAAGCTATGTCAAACCCAGAGCTGTTGGACATGCTCCGCTTAAAGAAATCCCAATCCCTCTGAGCTACACGCTCTAGGGACCTAAACCTTGTCACCACAATAAACAGAACATGCTGGAGGGATAGATTCCTGTCCCAGAGACTTCCCATACTCTGGAACAGACTACCTATCTATGTCAAACAGAGCTCCTCATTAGCACTCTTCAAGAAAAATCTTGATGATTGGATGGGAAATGGGAAATTCACCCCGGGGATCACTTCTGTGGCTCTGATCGACAGGGGCACAGGAAAATAATTTTCTTGAGTGGCGAAAGCCAGGGTACATTTTTTGGCTAGGCTTGTATGGGCCCTAGGGCCGATAGCCTAGTACCTACCTATGAACCTATAAATATAAATGCATAAATTATTATTTAAACCTTTCTCAGTAGTGTGCATATATGCCCTCTTCTAACAGATATCGCCATTTAATGCTTAATGCTGATTTTGCTTATACCAAAAAGAGACCGAATTCTCTCTCAAATAATTATAGTATTATGGAATATGTTACCTTAAACCAGGGATGCCAAATAGCTCATAGCTTTTAAATTAAAACTGAATAGCAGTTAATTAGTGTTTTCAAACACAGAAATGTCAGGCTGTTTGATTATGTAGTATTATTAAACAACTTTTTTTTTTTTTTGCTTGTGGAGGCATGCTCCTATCAGGAGATAGTGATGGCAGACCTCAGAGGAACTGCCAAGGAGTGGGGGTGCTTCCAAGTGGAGAGGGTAGATAGACATAAGATAAGCAAGCAGGCCTTTTCCGTAACACCTGCCTCTTGCTGAGGGACTGGAGGGCCATTCAGGATTCCCATACAGGAATGAATGAGCTATACAGCTGTTACCTAGTTCTAGTTGAGAAAAGCCTAGTTACTGTCCCCTTCTCTTTCCCTCTCATAGTGAAATGGCTAATCATAGGTTCATAGGATGATACTAGGCTATTGGCCCTTATAAGCCTAGCCAAGAATTTTGCCCATTTTCCTTCAAAGTCAACACCTTTTTCCCCTGTTCAGCCGAGACACAGGTGGGATCCCAGGGGTATTTTTTTAGTTTCCCATCCAATAAGGTGCCCAAGAGTAGAACCATCAGGCAGGGTCCTTGAGGATACAAAAGAAAAACTATTCTAAGAGGGTCCAGGAATAATGGAAAATGCTGGTGCCAGTGTTGATGTCTTTATGCAATATATGTATGAAAGCAGGCATTCACTACCCACATACTTTAAGACTGCAAATATATTATAAAGGTTATCTGGTAAAAATTACAGACTTTGCTCTTAATTGATGAGATGGACGATGTGAAATATGGCGAAGGCCCTAAAGTTATTCATTATCTCTTTTCCCCACCCGCACCATTTAAGCAACCTGAGCCCTAGTAGCAGCCTATCCAAATACAACACTGTGGTAATGCAAGGCTAAAATATTTTGTACATCTTTTATTTTTGTTGTAGTAAATTTTTACATGGTTAAAACGAACATCAGTTTAGTGGTAACAAATATTTAATGGTCTGCTGATTTGTTAGTGTTGTGTCTTAACAACCTGATATCTGGTATGATGGAGATCAGTACATGAGCACATGAGGCCATCATACAATCTAAATGAGGGGCCCTGCTGCTCAAATGCAGCAGAAGTAGGTTGTTTATACCCTGGTTGTATCAAAGCAAAGTTTTTTCCCCAACAGTGTTTAGAGGCCAAAATTTGCCACCGATTTTGGGGTTGAAGAATTTCAGGGTAAAATGGTATTAATGCTACGATTCTTATATGGGTGCATTGTTCTTTTATTGTTTGAAATTTGTGAATGTAATTAGAGTTTGTTGAAAATGAGTGTGGTACACTTTCATGTTTTTAGATTGTATAACAGGGGTTCCTGCTAGTGGTGATAGCTAAAGTTCTAAGAATGAAAGGTTGTACATGGCTATCTGAATGTTTCCATTTACAACTAATCTTGTATTGCTTGTAGATAGTATTACTGTTTTGTTCTTCTCTGCATATTTGTCTAAATAAACTTAATGGGCTATATAGTTCAGTAAAGTAAAGCAAAGTGAGGTTTTATAGTATATGAAAAAATACGGGAGGACTTACTGTTATTGCTGGAAACTCATCTTCCAGAAGTGAAGCACAACAAATTGTCAGTAACGTATGGGTTTGTACTTGTAGTATATGATTTGCATCTTGGAGAGAAGAGAAGTAGTTATACTGGCACGAAGTAGCTTAAGATTGGAAAGCAAAGATGTATGTGTTGATCCTCATAGAAGGATAGCAGTCTTGAAAGGATTGTGAGAAGGAAAATTCATGATAGCAGTGTCTTTCTGCATTACTCTGTGGTTTTCTCTCAAAAAATATAAGAAGTTGAAAGAAATGACAAATGGGGCAGAGGAAGAAATTCTGATTGTAAGGGTTCTTTAATTGTATTATGAGATAGTTGGCACAACATCTACTAAGTGGGCTCATAGTTATAAAACTTCTTCAGAATTGATAAGATTGTAGTAGAAGTATTACAAGAGCAAATAACTAGACAGGAGATTCTGCCAGAAATTCTCTGACCATTTTGCAGTGATTCACAGAATTTCTGCATGAGAGAACCATCCATCCAGCTCGTGGAGATTAATGTTTCATATATTGTAAACCAAAGAACCTGATCCAGTGGCTACGGGAGGAGATAACGGATAATAACTTTGTAGGAGAGTCCCCATGCTGAAAGGTTATATACATTTAAAACTGAAGGAATTGATATGGTGATAGCTAAAAGGTGGGGATTTAGACAAAAAAGAGAAGAAGCTTTGATGATCTTAATGAATGTTAGAGGTTGAGGATGGAGAAAGGAAAAGGCTACATGCACTTAAGGAAAGAAATACAGGAACCTCTACAATAGCATACTACATTTATCTAGAAAAGCTGAGGTGGTACTGTCTGCTTGAGCTCTTAAGAACTTGGTCCTAAGACTGAGAATAAATTAAGTGAATAATTCAACACTGGGAATAAAAACTCCATTGGGATATAGGTTCATAGGTTGGTACTAGGTTATTGGCCCTAGGGCCTATACAAGCCTAGCCATAACAATTTCCTGGATGTTTCTTCCCACAATATTTACTTCCCTGAACCCCTGTCTAGCAGAGTGACTGACGTGATCCCAGCGGTGACTTTCCTATCTCCGATCCAATCGTCAAGGTTCCTTTTGAAGAGGGGCCAAGGTGGAGCTCTGCTTGACATGTATGGGCAGTCTATTCCTGAGCATGGGGAGTCTCTGGGTCAGGAACCTATCCCTCCAGCATGTTTTGTTTATTGTGATGACTAGGTTTAGATCCCAGAAGTGTGTGGCTCTGAGGGATTATGATTTCTTTAAGTGGAGCATGTCCAACAGCTAACGGTTCGACATGACCTTGTATGTTAAGCAGAGATCGCCTCTGAGTCGACGATATGCACAGAGTATAGCTGGAGTTTTTTTAGACGGTCAGCATAGGGCATCTGCTTTAGGCCTTGTGAGTCTTTTAATGTGGTATTTCTGTGGCCTTTCCAGCTGTTGCAGATGTCTTGTGAGGTACATACCAAATGGGGCATTGTACTCTATAATGGGTCTAATGAGGGATGAGTACAGTGGGACGATGACATCCTTTTTTCTGGATGAAAAGCCCTTAGTGATGAGGTGTGCCACATAGAAGGATGTCCTGACTGTTGTGGCGATGTATATCACAAGGTTGGGCAGAAATGTTAAGTTCTCTTCAGACTCAGTTACAGTGGCTGTATAAAACACCTAAAGTACACTCTGGAGAGAAAATTCTAAGATTTCTTGGATAGTGCGAAGTTGCTTTATTACTGCATCAAGAAAGAGGAATTTGTGAAGGATATAATTAATGATAAAATTCATTCAAAGATAAAGAAGTTAAACTAAGGAAAGACTTCTGGACTTGATGGGTTGATGTATGAGCTCTTTCTGCCATCGGAGTAAAGTTCAAGGCTCTACAGTGACATAGTAGCACCCAAAATTGACCTTGATCTCTTTAGTTTAGGAAGTCTAAGTATAAACAGTTCGGTTCATCTTCTGACGGGGATGTCTGTGGTAGAAGTGGTCTCTTCAGTGGACAGTGGCCCAAAGGCAGGGGGGCTGTCTGCAAAACCAGGGATACCATGGCCCCTTTTCAAATCTTAAGCTGTAGTGTCAACTGCTGCACTCTGGAGGCAGTTGGGGGGCATCTTTCCCTCCTCCCCTTTGTATGGCAGGCCATCATGTAGGACAAGTGGGTGAGAGGGAAAATATACAGCAACTATTAAATTCCTTTTTTCCTAACTCCACCCTAGCCTTTCAAGCTATTGGTGGATGTTCCACCCAATCAGGCAAAAGTGACCCAAAGAGAGAGAGAGAAACCCCCTTTTAGAAAAAACAAGAGTGATCCAGAAGGTCCCACTAGATTATAAAGGGTCCTTTTTGGTTCCCAAGAAAACACCACAGCTCAGGCCCATCTTCGACCTAAGCCTCCTAAATGGAAATGTTTGTAAGACCGCCTTCATAATGATCAGGGTCCAGTCAGTTCTACCCTGTCTCAGGGCAAATGATTGGATGTGATCTGTAGAGCTCTATTACACTTGTTTTCACATTAAAATAAGGAAGGAGTCAAGGAGGTTTTTGTGCTTCCAGATAGGAGCCAGTCACTATCACTTCAGTGTCCTGCCATGCAGTCTCAGCATAGCCCTTAGGGTATTCATATGCATGGCTGCTGTAGCAGCCCACCTACATCTTATGGGGTACAAGAGCTTCCCATAACCTGGAAGATTAGATCCTAGCTGCTCCATCACTGGTGTTTCTTACTGAAGTCAGAAACTATCTCATTAATCTTTGCAACTCCCTGGGGACAACAGTCATACTTCAGAAGTCTATCCTGGCACCTACTGAAATTGTCAGATTTTTAGGGCACAGGCTAGTCACTACCCAAACTATAATGCTTTTGCCACAGGAAATATTTCAGACATTGAAAACTGCCATCCAGTCCCTTCTTCTCAGCACTTTTCCTTACTCAGCTCTGGTTCTGAGTATTCTGAGTATTCTGGGCCTCAAGCCTTTGTCCATTCTAATGATTCACTTCACACATTTTCACAATGAGAACGTGCAGTGGCTTCTTCAAGCCCAGTGGTCTCAGTGCCTGTTCTCTCTGTCTCTCCAAGACCGTTGTCATTACAGAGTCATACAGATGTTATCTGAGGTGGTGGCTGAATTCACCACGGGAATGCCATTTATGACCTCAAACCCAGTAGCTATAGTGACAGCAGATGCCTCCTCCCTGAGTTGGGGGTGCCATTACTAGTGGGGGATGCTGTAAAGTCAGTGGTTGGACATACATGCCAATGCACACATAAAGTGCCTTGAACTTGAGGGTGGTCCTCCTTGTGTTGCCGAAACGTAAGGACCACCTTCATCGGGGTGGAATCTCAATCAAAAAGGACAATATGACTATAGTTTGGTACATCAACAAGCAAGTAGTAAACAGTCATACCAATTATGCTGGAAAGCAGTATGGATTTGGCAATGGGCAGTGGTCTCACACAGCTTTCTTACTGTAGTAGACATCTCCACAGTTTCATATTGCATAGCAGATGGGCTCAGCAGGACGTTCCTCATGCTTCATGAGAGGTTCCTGAATCCAGTGGTAGGCAGTCAAATTTTTCTTTGTTGGGGCAGCCCTTGCCGCAGTCTGTTTGCCTGTCATCCCAACTCCAAGTCCAGCAAGTTCTTTGCCTTGATTCCTTCACCTGGACAATTAGCAAAGGATGCTTTGTCGCAGCAATGACCTCCAGGACTTCTTTAAACTTACCTCCCACTTCCTTTACTTTCCAGGTTCCTTCAGAAAGCAGTGAAGTGCAAGGCAACAGTTGTCCACACAGTCCACCTTCTGGCCAGAAAAAATGTAATTCCCCCATGCTGAAACCTCACCTTCTGGAACTATCCTGGATCTCATTCTGGATCTAATCACCACCACCCCAGAAGCCTCTCCCAGGTATTCTGAACTTAAATCTAACTGCTTGATTTCTTCAATTCTTATAATGGCTAAAGATCAATCCCTCACTATGGACATGGTTAGAATCCTTACTGCCTCTCAGAAGGATTCCACATTCCAAATTTATTGCAGTAAATGGAAGCAATTTGCCTTCTGGGCTGAAAACCAAAACAACCCTTTCTCCACTCCTTTTTCAGATATTCCCCATTTCTAAGTGTGCAATTTCCAGTCTGGCTGTAGATACTTCACGATCTAGGCTGAACTAGCAGCAATCTCAAGTTTCCATGTGAGTACTGGAGATCAGTCACTTGCCTCATGCAAGTTATGCAAAGTCTTTCTCAAAGGGAGTTTTTTTGACTTAGGCCCCCAGTTAGCTGGAAGTTCTGAATAAACCTTCCTTTGAACCTGCATCTCCAGCATATCTCAGATTTCTTTGCTGGAAAAAGTTTTCTTTGTGACCATTACATTAGCCAAGAGAATCTCAGAACTGTAAGCCTTATCGTTATCTCCTTCACAAATAATAGAGTATTGCTTACAACTAACCAACTTATCCCAACCACTCCATTTGCCAGTTTTTTTTTTCAAAACTAATCAAAGGCAAATACGTTTTACATACCTTAGATGCTCACCGACAGTTACATTTCCTCCTTCATAGAAACAAACTTTTCAGAAAAGATGCACAACTCTTCATTTCCTTCACTCCCAATAAACTGGAAAAAAATGTGTCAAAAGTCTTTCTCTCCAGATGACAGTCAGATTGCATCTCCTTGATTTACACCAATCAAAACAAGCCATTGCCTAGTAAACCAAAACCACACTCCACACGGGCTGTAGCTATCTCTGCAACTATCTTTATGTCTTCCTCATTAAGTGACATTTGTGATGCTGCTACTTGGTACCTTTATCATTCTCTATAAACTGGACTGGTTCTCGAGGCCTGAGCTTCTTTCGGTGATAGTATCCTAAAATGTCTCCTGTCATGAGACCACTCAGGAAGATATTCATCGTGTTTCACTGTTGCAGTCCTAACAAATGGGTTATCCGGCTCTGAGTAGACCTCAGTCAGCCATAATACCAAAGGAAAGTAAAAATGATGGCTGCTGTCAGTTGTAAAGGACGTCAGTGCGTCAGATACAAAAGGAGGCAGCCAACGTCATTTCCTCAGTCTTCCTTGCTGCGGAGCCCGAAGCAGAAGCTTTTCATACACTAGTGCCGGTCAGCAGTTTACCTTTGTTGAATTCTGACTACAAAGTGTTGAAGTCTTCTACAGCTAAGTACCCCATTGGGGATCCTCTTTTCTTGCCTTAACAAATGTCAGAAAAAGTTAATAATTGCCTTACCTGTGGAAAGCAGATCCCCCATAGAGATTTTCATTCCTATTGCATTATCTGTTTGGGCCTTGATCATGATGTTCCCAGTTGTAATCTTTGTGCCTCCTTTAATCCGCTTACTATCCGTCGTCGGGCTAAGATTTTGGATAAGCATTTCGGAGTTTGTCCTAAGTTTGTGGGTATGGTGTCTGCCGGTCTTCAGGCTTCAGATATTCTGTAAAAGTGTAAGGGCAAGGACCGTGACAGGCCTCAATAGCCAAGTCCTCATATGGGGATAAGTTGGTCGTCAGTCAGGCGGGAGCCAGTGAGATGATTTTGCAGTCCGTACAGTCTGCAGATGTACAACCGCAGGCTTTGGTTGAGTCCGAGTCCCTTAGGCCTTCGTCCTCCGGTTTGTCTTCTGACCTGTCGCCGGTCGCCTCTTCTGCTGGGGCTGGTACCGCTAAGCTGACTCCGGAGTCCAAGGCCTCCTGTTTGTGATCTGACAACAGACTTCTTCCTTCTACTCCTGCTGCTTCTTCGGTGGTTGCCAGGCCACTCAAGTCCTTCAGTCTTGCAGGTAAGGCAGGCTCCAGTTCCTTCTAGTTCACCTCAATCCCAGATGGTTAAAATGGATTATGATTTGTTAACTCTTATCAGGGGTTCTCAGCCTCACCCTCCTAAAAAAAGTAGGGAGGTTTCTCCTGAGGTTTTGTCCTGTTCAGGATCCGTTTCTTCCAGCATTTCTGCTGATGAAGAGGAATTTTGTCTGGCTTTTTCTCCCTATGAGTATTCAGATGCAGAGGAGTCCATTCCTTCGGCTTCTCCTCCAGAGGATTTCTCTTTTGGTGACACTTTAAATACCCTCAGGGAACATTTTAAATGGGAAAGCCAGGATTGTCCACAATCTAAGAAACAGATTAGGGAGTTTCTTGATTTACAGCATAAGCCTCTTGCTATTCCCCCTGTGTTGGAAGTTGTTGATGATGTTTTTCTGGAAAATTCCTTGAGGTTATTTCTCAGGGCCCTAAAGGGGTTAAGGCCACTGTTACCAGGAATCCCGTTCCATTTGACAGAGAATCTAGGAATTTAGGCAAGAAAGTTTATACCTCTGCCACCCTAGCCATTATGGCTACCAATTGTCTTTTTCATATGCTGAAATGCCAACAGCACACCTTGGAGGCTATTAAGTCTAAGATTGCAAATGTACCTCTTTTGGCAGAGAGTAAAGACATGCAGGATTTGTTGAATTCAGCCACTCTGGTCAATAAGCATTCTTTGCATTGTGATTTTGACATCCTTGAGGCCTCCAGTAGGGCTACGGCTACTGGACCTGTTATTAGAAGGCACGCTTGGCTCAGAGAACAGCCTCTTCCAGAACCTGTTGAGGCTAAGCTTTTGGATGTACCTTTGCATAAAGACAATCTTTTTGGCAGCAAAGCTGAGGCGGCGCTTATGAAGATGGAGGATAAGGCCAAGTCCATGCAAACTGTTAAAGATTTTCTGCAAGTTCAACCCCCTCGCTTTATCAGGAATTACCCTTCCAAGAGTTGGACCTTTCCTGATACCAGCAGCCAGAACCGTTCCAGGAATAGGGGTTACAAATCTTCTAGGGGGCAGACAGCTACCCCTCAAAGGTCAAGGCGGTGGCAGGCTTCCACTTCTAAAGCGGGAAGCTCCAAGCTTGCATCTCAATCTAAGCACTCTCAATTACCTTTTACAACTTCTGCCTGTTCTTGCTTGTCTGGGGAGTCCTTTAGGGGGAAGGTTGGCCCTTTTTTCAGATGCCTGGGCCTCTATCACAAATGACAACTGGGTGCTCAGAAAGGTGTGTCTGGGGCACAAGTTTTCTTTCCGCACCGTTCCAGCTCCCAAGGGATTCCCAGACGCTCCTCCAAACCAAAAGGCAGAAGTAGAAAAGCTAATTTTGTCTTTATTATATCTGGGAGCAATAGAACCAGTTCCTGTTCAGCAGGTAGGCCAGGGCTTTTATTCCTATCTTTTCCTAGTTCCAAAAAAGAAGGCACCTGGCATCCTATCCTAGATCTTTCCATTTTGAACGCTTTTGTAGTGATTCCAAAGTTCAAAATGCTCACTCTGCATCAGTTACTACCAATGCTAGAAAAGGATTCCTGGCTGGTAACCTTGGATCTCAAAGAGGCTTATCTGCACATCCCTATCAGGGAAAGTTGCAGGCAGTATCTTCATTTCAGAGTGGCAAGCAGCATTATCAATTCTCTGTGCTGCCCTTTGGCTTATCTACTGCTCCCAGAGTCTTCACAAAGTGCCTGGAACCAAGTCATTGCTTTTTGCAGGCAGAAGAAAATTCAGATTTACCCATACTTGGACGATTGTCTGATTCAAGCAAGTTCTCAGGTGCAGCTATTAAAGGATCTGGAATTCGTAAAGCCTCTTCCCTCTTCTCCGGGTTACACTCTCAATGAGGAAAAGTCAAAAATGGTACCATCCAAGGAGATAACATTCCTGGGAGCGAGTCTGAATACAGCCGCCCAGATGATATATCTCAAAGTGGTTCATTAGTTTTTGCTTCTCTCTTTTCTATGCTATCTCTGAACATTTATATGCCTTCACAGTTCAGGATGATAAAAAAAATTTCTTGTAGGAGGAAAGAGGTTAAGTTCCAAAAGGAAGTCTGTGTTTTATAGCTTTGTACAGTAATTGGGAGTTGGTGAATAGAATGGTATGGTTTGAAAGCAGTGCCACCAGACTTTGATTACACAGATGTGGACTCCAGTGCATTTGTAAGGTACTGAGAAGACAGCAGAGTCCTGGTAACAGTTCATTACAGGCCAAGAGAAAACATCTGTAATGCTGCTCTCCTGTTTATCTACCAGAGACCCCTGTATGATTGTACTGTGTGGTTATCTTTACATTTCAGGACATAAAATCATCAGTTTGACTTGCTAGTGTGACTTTGTATGATTTTTGAATACTTCACCTCATTTCATAGGTCTATAACAGATAAGATTTTGGAGTCGTCTCTGCCCTATGTATTCAAGTTCATTCCTACTGAATACAGTGTCCGCAACATGTTCATTGATTATACGAAGTGTTAAGATAGACATTATGAAATTAGAATTCTGTGCTAACTGTACTGATCTGTAGCTCCAACTGTTTTTTTTTTCTAAAAACACCTGCTTAGTTGTGCTATTTAGCCTGCAACCAGAGTTGTCTTGTCATAGTTTGCACACTAACCATTCTACCTGTACAAATTATTTTCCTTTAATAGTCCATTTACTTGCTGTTTTTGTCATCATCATTATTATTTCTGATGTGAATTTAGGTTAGAGTGAGTTACAGAAATGATAATCAAACTCGGTTATCAGTGCTTTTGCCATTGTTAGTGTGTTTGCCATTCCATGTGTTTTGTATTATACACATGTACATTGTCTATGCTTTGGTACTCGAGACATGGCTGAAAACTGTAATTGGACAAGCCCACCCACTGGTTAACAAACATAAATAAATAATAAAGTAGAGGACAAAATAATGTAGTGTTTTAAAGCTGCCACACTCATTTTTGAAGGCTAAAGTGACAAAAAGTATTTTTTATTCACCCCTTGCTTGTTGAGTTATATGAGTAGAGAATACCACACACACATATACAAACATATACAGTGTGCGTGTCTCTGTGAGTATATACATGTACGTATGTTTATATATAAATGTGTGTGTATGTATGTATATATATATATATATATATATATATATATATATATATATATATATATATATATGGATCCCTATCAGATGATAGAAGTTGCATTTGACTGAATCCCATTTGACTGAGACCATAAGACTGAAATTTCAAAGTATTGAAAATCACTTGACTGAAACCCATAATACTGAAATCTTACAATGCTAAATTTCAACATACTGAATTGTAAAGTGGACGATATAAAACCAGAATGGGTGGGGGGCTGTGTCCCTCCACACCTCCTAACTACATATACAAACTCCAGGATTGCACTACAGTGGGGAAAAGGTAAGTCCTGGAGTTAGTATATATAGTTAGGTGGGGTGTGGGGGCACAGCCCCCCACAATAGAGGAGTGTGGGGGGCATAGCCCCCCCACCTGTTCTGGTTTTATATCATCCACTTTACAATTCAGTATGTTGATATTTAGCATTGTAAGATTTCAGTATTATGGGTTTCAGTCAGGTGATTTTTCAATATTTTAAAATTTCAATCTTATGGTCTCAGTCAAATGAGTTTCAGTAATATGAGGTTTCTATCATCGGATAGGGATCCAGATATATATATATATATATATATATATATATATATATATATATATACACACACAGACACACACACACACACACACACACACACACACATACATGCACGCATATATTGCTTTTGCTTATAATAAAAAAAAAAGTTGCAGCTGTGTGAGTGGGATGGTGAGAATGGGATGTTAATGAGCCTGACAGCATATGGGTTACTTCCCTTAGCGAGTGACTCAGAGAGATTTGAATCAAACTGTGAGCCTTAAACAGTGTAGGTGTGTTTGCTTGGTAAAGAATGGCTATTTATTTTATTTTATATTTGTTAACCCGGGTGTCTGACTGAGCCGAAAAGGCCCTTTTTCAGCAGAGGCCTGGGAAGAAAAGCTCCACATAGAAAAATTACAGATACATTTAGTTATTTAGACATGATCAGTATACACAGCAAGAGGTTCTGCCGTTCGATTCTCGGCTGGAGTGCGGGGAGTGGCTCCTGTTTGGTGTCTGCATGTCCTCCCCGCGGTTGGGTGGGCGTTTGAAAGACATGCGTAAATGGGCGTGCCTTCGTTGAAGGTTGGACGTCGAGTTGGCACCTCGGCGTTCGTGAAAATGTACTGACAATCATTACTGGACCGGAGTTCCGCTGTGGCGACCCCTAACTGGGAAAGCTGAAAGACAACAATATACACACAAGTTACAAATAACACGTTTTTACAGTGGTATGCGGCACATCAACAGTTACAGTGGAGAGAACAAACAACAAAATATTAATTTAAAAATAAAGGTAAATAATAGATTTGTGGTGTACAGCTGAAATTTGGAACATAGGTAGAATACATACATAGTACACAGGTACAGTACATACATTGTAGATTAGCCAGTGTTTGTGAGTAAGATTGAAAACTATTATCAAGTACTCTAGGTTTAGTATGTGTACCTTATCCGCTTTCACTAGCCTGGGGAGCAGTCGTGGCACTGCCAACTTTGCTTGAGATGTTGCCTAATGAGGTCTTTAAAGGAGGCTTTGGACAATGTGTTTTGAATGCTAGTGGGGACTGAGTTCCATTTTTTAACCACTGAACTACTATATAGTGCACCTCCAAGCTATTGTAGCTGTTGGTGACTTCTAGTAGTAGTTTGCTTGATGATCTAAGAGGCAATTTGGCTGAGTGATGTTGTACTAGGTTTTTGAGAGCAGGACACTAATTGGGGAGGTAATAGATCAAATGACAGAGGCAGAGCTGATTGTAGCCTAGGAGGGTGGATAGTTCAAGACAGTGGAGCTGTCTCAAAGCAGTGCAGTGATGAGTTCTATATGAGCAATTTGCCGCAAAGCGGGCAATTCTGTTATAGCAGGCTTCTATTTTGCTTAGTTCGGTTTTGTTGAGATTAGTCAGAATGGGAGATGCATAGAGTAGGGTGGATAGAAGTTGGGAGCGAGCAATAGCTGATCTTGTGTTGTTGGTAAGAAATGGTTTGATTAGGTAGAGTGATTGCAGTTTGGCATGTACTTTTTTAATAGTTAAGTTGAGATGACTATCAAATTTTAGGTGGGAGTTTATGGTTATTCCCAATAGCTTAGCTTGTGCCACTGGAGGGTTTGGAGTAGCATCTGTGGATTAGATAGTGAATTGACTGTTATCAGTGTTTTTGTTAGAACTGGTTATAATCATAAGCTGAGTTTTCTTTGGATTGAGGATAAGTTGGGCTTTGGTAAGGTAGTTTTCAACGTCAGAGAATGCTAGTTGAGTTGTTTGCAGGAGGGTGGGAATGTTTTGTGCAGCACAGATTAAGGTAGTGTTATCTGAATACTGAATGATAGATGCATGCTGTGTGGAGTTATGGAGGTCATTTGTGAAGATTGTGAATAGTAGTGGTCCTAAGATAGAACCCTGTGGGACTCCTATAGTTATGGTCAGCTGAAGAGAGAGAGACTTTTCCCATTTCACAGCTTGGTACCTGTCAGTTAAGTAGCTTTGGAACCAGGTAAGAGTGGAATTTGATAGGTGATATTGGTTTAGTTTGTTTAGCAGGATTTGGTGCAAGACTGTGTCAAATGCTTTGGACATATCCAAAAAAAGAGTTGACACCTGCAGGCCTTTGTTTTTGAGACAGTTTACTGTGTCGGTGAAGCAAAGGAGGGCTGTAGTGGTACTATGGGCAGGTCTGAAACTATGCTGAGTAGGTGACAAGATGTTGCTGTCTAGGAGATATTTTAGCACCTGGGTATGGATGCATTTTTCTAGGATTTTGGCCAGGAGGAGAGTAAAGCAATGGGTCTGTAGTTATTAAGTTCAGTGGAGGTCCCGCCTTTATGTATGGGTGTAACATAGGATATTTTCCAGAGTTTGGGCACATAGTTTTCAACAACTGATCTGTTTATGAGAGTGGAGATTGGGATAGCAATAGCATCTGCTTTGAGTTTCAAGAAATAGCTGGGGAGAAGGTCGGCTTCTGTTGATGAATTTTTTAGTTTGGAGAGCATGCTTTTGATTGAAGTGGTGGAAACTGTATTGAGGGTAAAACTTGTATTAGTGTTAATTGTGTTGGGGGGGGATAGCGAGGAAGGAACTGTCATGTGATACTAAGGATAGAATTGAGTTCACAAAGTGGGAGATGAATTGTGTTTCGATGGGAACTTTAGTGTCAGGGGTGGTTGGTTTGGGGGTAGCCTTTTGGGTGGGTTTTAGTAGCTGGTTTACATTTTTCCAAATTTTTTGGAATTGTGTTGGTATTTAGTTTGTAATGTTGTGTAGTAGGACTTTTTGTCCAGCCTAATGCATTTTATTGCACGGTTATGCAGTTCTTGGTACTTAGTTAGGCTTTGTGTTTCTTTGTTTTTTTGATAGTAAAGCCAGGCAGTGTCTCTGGACTTAAGGATTTGTTTGGTTTCTTTACTGAGCCAGGTGTTTCTATAGCTTCTAACCTTGATTTTGTGCAATGGAGCAACAGTGTCTAGGTGTTGTAGAAATTTTTGTTGAAATATGCAACAGCCTGGTCAAGTGGGAGGGTTTTTAGGGGGGTCCATTCACAGTTGCAGAGTAAAGTATTGAGGACCTCAGGAGAGAATTTTTTTGTGTTTCTAGTGAATATATAGTTAGTGGTTTTGCATATGCTTGTTCTACTACGTATAAGGTATATTATGTTGTGGTCTCTTAAGGTGTCTGGGAGACTGCCTGCGTGGGGGTACAATGTGGGGTTGTTAGTTAGGACCCAGTCAAGGATGGATCCCCTTTTAGATTTTTTATCACATCTAGTTGGAATTTGGACTAGCTGCAGGTAGCCATGGAGATTTATTAGATTACTTGGCGGTTCTGATGTGCATGTGAACCAGTCTAGGTTGAAATCCCCCTAGAATAAGGGTTTCTTGTGCGTGTGTGGAAGAACACCAGGATAAGAAGTCTTCAAGGCTAGTAGGTGTATTACTAGTTGGAATATAAATCACAGTTGTGGTGATGACCTTTTTAGGATGAAGTTGAAGTTGTGAGTTAAGTATGTCCCAGTTATTGGGGGAGGGGTAGAAGTTTGGTAATTGATGTGTAGTTAAGTTGGACTTGTACAGTAAGGCAGTTCCACTCCCTTTACGAAGTGGTCTGTCTTGTCTAATGATATTGTAGTTGGTAGGGAGAACTTCTGAGTTAGCTATGTTTTTATTTAGGCAGGTTTCTGTTATAGCAACTATGTCTGGGGAGTAATGTGCTATTGTGGCCTGGAGTTCAGGTATTTTATTTTTGATACTTCTAATATTAATATTTAGCATTAAAAGATGGTTGGTTTTGCTGCTGTTGCTGATTTGCAAAGGGATGAAGATAGTGGGGGTGTTATGTTTTGACATTTGTGTTGGAGCAGTTTGTGTTGGACAGGATGGATTTGGCCCTTGGTTGGGGTGGATATCCCCACTTATGATGAGCCTGATTTTAAAATGGTGATACAGATGTTGGAGTTTGGTGATGACCGTGAGAAAGTATTGTGTTTTTTGGAGTAGAAATGAGAGCATATGTGTTTAGTTCTGAATTGGTCTGTTATGTAGTTCTTGAACAATTGTGGGCATATATTATTATAATGTGTGGTGTCTTTATATGAGAGTGCATAATGTAGTATTGTGCTACTAAGTTTAGGGATATTGCTAGAGTGATAACTTGTGGTATTGTAAAGAATTATGAGAAAACAGACTAGACTTAGTTGTGTGATAGTCATGGTTATAAAGTTTAAGTTGGTTCTAGGTGGGTTCTGGATAGGAGTTATAGGGCTGCACTATATGTGGATGGGTAAGTAGTGTGGGTGATGTAAATAATGCCTAGTGGGAATGAGAGTGGTTGGGAGTATTTTCTGGTGGTATAATATGATCTGACTTGAGGAGCTGTGATTGTTGGAGGTGATGTAAGGGTGAGCTGTGGGTGTGGCTGTGATTACTTATAAATGTAGAGGTAGTGGGGGCGGGAGGGAATAGTGGGCAGGGAAGTGGAGAGATCCCGAGCGGGGTAGAGCCCACCAAGACAAGAGTAAAAAGTAAGTATTACTTTACAAATCTGAACACTTTAAACAAATTCCTGAAGTCTAATGGCTTACCAGCAAGCAGAATGCAATTGCTGAAGAGCACTTGTGTCCTGGTGGGAGACTAGAAATTTAAAGATGGCTCTATGCTCAGCAGGATTCTAATATAGACTTAGTATTGGGGGAGGGAGGCCGCGGTGGTGCAGCGTTTAACGTTGTCGCCTTACAGCAAGAGGTTCTCTGGTTCGGTTCTCGGCTGGAGCGCCTTCTTTGTGGAGTCTGCATGTCCTCCCCGTGGTTGATTTAAAGACATGCAGGTAGGTGCGCGCGCATGAATGGGTGTGCTTTCGTTGAAGGTTGGGCATCGGGCTGACACCTCGGCACCGTAAAAATCTACAGCCAAAAATAAGCGGACTTGTGTTCTGCTGTGGTGACCCCTAACCGGGAAAAGCTGAAAGACATTACTATTGGGGGAGGGAGATAGCACAAGGGGTATAAACCAGGTGGAATGCAAAGAAACCAGTGAAACCAGAGAGACAATCGGTGGAAATCTATCAGTGAAGGCCTCAGAGGGGGTAAGTAATAATTCAAACTACCTGTAAAGTGAAGGAGAGAAGAGACATCAAAGTTTATTAAGGTTGGGAGTGTCTTCACATTGACTTGCTTATTATTAGCCAGTTTGTGCACAGATTAGAGTAGGGAGAAACATTAGCAATGAAGGGAGCTATAATGAGAGTTTAAGTGAAGTTGACTTGCTATCTGGTTAACACATTGCTTACTGCTCAGTGCAAATGTAGAAATTACTGTTGCCGTCATTTGATAAAGAAGGATAAAACAAAGCAATTTTGGAAACATTTTTTGTTACATTAATAAACATGCTTAGTGTTTTCACTGAACATGAAGATTAGTGTTATGTTTGTTTATGGCACCTTAAAAAACGTCTTGCATGTAACAAGCTGCAACTTTGGATGACCCTCTTCCACTTAACTTTGTAGTTTCTGAGGCTGTTTGCCAGTTCACTCATACTGTTTTGTTTTACTCTTCTGCTACACAATGGTTACCACAGCTGCCTGACCAATTTCATGCCTGGTTCCCAGCTAGGAAGAATTCTCAGTGCAGTTTGCATGTCCTCTCTGTGTACGTGTTTTCTCTGGGATTAACAGGATTGAGGAGATGGGGGGAGAGAGTAACGGTCTGGTTCAGAGAGTGTGACAAAAGCAAAATCAGTGTGCTTTTTCCCATGCTTGTGACTAGGTTAAAACCCTAGGCGTTATCCAGTAACAAGTTTATTACAAAGCATGTAAATGAAAAAGAATATTGAATATTGTAAGGCTTTTTTTCTGATAAACAAGATATCCTTAGCAGTTTTGTGTCTGGTTGATAAAGAGAAATGGCTTGGAGAAAGTGCTTACTGAAAGCATTCAAATGTTTTCTCAACTGGGAGAGTTATAAAGACATACAAAATCAAATAGCACCTACTTGGTAGCACAGGCTGTACCATGAGTCTTAGCATGACTAACCTTTCTTTTTGGTTAACTTTAGCCTGTCTGTGTAGCTATCAACTTAGAACTTATGTCCTTATTAGGAAGCAAAAATGTCAATATTTGAAGATGTACATACATGTGTTATTATAAAGTTAATGGGTTTTAGGAGGGTTTTTTTTTGGGGGGGGGGTTGTTTGTTCTGTTTGAGGGCTTTCAAAAAAACAAAAAGTTATGTAAGATGTGGCATAGGCACAAGTGGATATGACAAGAAACAACTGTATAAAAGACCAACCTGCCGAGCAGTATATACATGTAACATAAAAGTTGGAACTACACATTTAACAAAAAAGCAGTTATACGTAAAATGTGGTAGTTAGAACTTTATAAGAAAATGATGCTTTCTGTAATATCTTTCAATCTGAATGGTCTTACAGATAAACATTAACAAGAAAGAGTAATGGATTACATTAAAAAATGTAGGATGCAACTAGCTATGCTACAGGAGACAATCCTGGAAAGAACTGAACATGTGAATTTGATAAAGAAAGGTTTTCAAGATGGTTATTCAGCAGAATATCTGGGGCAAAGGAAAAGAGGAGTACTTAAATTAATTGCAAGAGGAGCTCCAATAATAATACAAGAAAAAAAAATATTGGAAGATACATTAGTACTAAGGGGCTACTACTAGGAAGGAAGATTACACCGGAATGCATTTACATCCCCCTAAAACTGCTATAATGGAGCTTAAGAAAATTCTGGGAGAAATAATCAGCTTTCAGCAAGGAATATTACTTATGGGTGGAGACTGGAATTTGGTTTGCAATGGTGAAGATGTGTCTGGGGGGCTAGAAGAGAAAAACATAGCAATGGAGGGTAGATTTTTGAAGAAATTTATGAAAATGTTTGGCGTGGAAGATGTGAATTCAGTACTAGGAATTTGGAGTGAATTTACATATTACTCACAGAGATACAAAAACTGGGCTAGGCTAGATAGATTTTATATCTCACAGGAACATGTGCAATTAACTGAAGGTCTTGAAATGCACCCAATAACTATTTCAGATCATGCACCAATAATAACTAAAATAAAAATGCAAGATAATGAAATAAAAATGAGAGACTGGCGCTTTCCCACCTGTTGGTTGAAAAGAGAAGAATTCAAGTAATGGGTTTTGGAATTAATTAAGGAGCTACTTAAGAAGATAAAATTTTCTTATGAAAACATAGCTAGGGAGTGGGATAAAATTAAAGTGTAGTTTAAAACTAGGGTGGAAATAAAAGAAAGGGAGATATGGTTGAACAGTAACAAGAATTATTTAGAGGGATTGACAAATGTTAAAGTATTGCAAAATCGGGGAATCTCTCAGAACAAGAAAAGGAATAACTTCAGAATGCTAAACAGAAAATGATGGATTACTTCAACAATATGCACGAGTTTAGAAAAACTGCTGTTAAGCAACTGTTTGTTGATAATAATTCTAGAGTAGAAAACCTTTTATCACAATAAGGAAACAAAGTGGAAAGGGCTGTCACCAAGCTTAGGGAGCCTATAACAAGGAAGATAACAAGAGACCCTGTAGAAGTATTAGAAATATTTCATAAATTTTATGAAAGTTTGTATAAAGCAGAGAAATATGGAAATCAAGAAAAAGTACAAATGGAAAGGTTTATGAAAGAATTAAACAAGCCCAGGTTAGAGGTAGATGAGGCTAAATTACTATCAGTTAGGATAGGAAGGGATGAGATAAAAATGGCTTTGTATAACCTATCTACAGGAAAGTCTCCAGGAATAGATGGTATTCCTGTGGAAGTTTGGAAGTTAGGAGGGAAAAAACTGATAAACATCTGGAAGGTTTTGTTTAAAAGTATTTTAAGAGGAGAAGGAGAAGTACCATCATCCTGGAAAAAGGCGGTGGTAACGGTAATATCTAACGAGGGTAAAGATCCCTTGGATCCAGCTTCATAAAGACCAATTTCAGTATTAAACCACATTTATAAAGTGTTTTTGTCTATAGTGGCTAAAAGAATGTCAAAAGTGATAGATATGGATCAGTGTGGTTTTGTTGAGGAAAACATTTGACAATATTAACAGAACGTTGATGATCCAGAGGGAAGCAGAATGTAAGAAAATACCACTTTTATTGGTGGGTCTTGATGCAGAGAAAGCACATGACAGAGTAGACTGGAACTTCATGTGCAGGACAATGGAAGCATTTGCTTTCTCTGATACAATTGTAAGGTTGATTAGAAGAATATATGAGGAATCTGAGGCACTAAATAAGGTGGGTGGGGTCCTCTCCAATAATTCTGCTTGACTAGAGGAACCAGGCAGAGTTGTCTGCTTTCCTGTTTGTTGTTTGCATTATATATAGAACCACTGTCAAAAAAATAAGGGATTCAGAAATTCAAGGATATAATTGATGTGGTAGTCAGGAAAAGCTGGCTCTATTTGCAGATGATATAATTTTACACATTACAAAACCAGAAAGGGACATTTCAGTGTTGTGGAACATTTTAAGACAGTTTCAAATCTTCTCAGGATACAAAATTAAAGAAGCTAAAACAAAGGCAATAGACTTTGATCCAACAATATCCATACTTATAGGGACATGATAAAATGCAGTATTATGAATTAGAAATGACTCTGTTGTGGCTGCTAAGGATATGTGGGAAGAGACTAAATGAAGGATAATACAAAAATTGAGAAACTGGAAGATTTGTTATATGGATAGGGATACTAAGATACAAACCATTAAAATGTTTTTAGTCCCTTTAGTCTTATACACAGTTCAGGCATATTTTTATCATCCAGAGGAGAAGTAGTGGATAGCAAGTAAAAAAACAGTTAGTTGAAGGATTTTATTTGGGAAGGGAAGACAGCAAGGGTCAAGTGGGATATGCTGATTTTTCCAGTAGAACAAGGCAGACTATGATTACCCAATTTGAGAGGTGTTTTACAGCAAGACAATTAAGGCTGTTGTACATAGCATAAACAGAAAATTATAATTCAAAGTGGAAAGGAGTGATGCTGATACAGGGAGGAAGCTCAGGAAATAAGGAGAGATTGGAAGTTTGGATGCAAACTCCTGAGGAGCACAACAAAAATCATACAGAGTATTATATTCATAAAATAGCAGGGAGTATTCTAGGAGCCAAACCATGATGAGAATGGAGAAGAGAGATTTTGCCGATAGGGATGACCGTGGTCAGGGATACAGATAACAGGCAAGAGTGGCTTGGAATTTATTGGGAAAACTGGCAAAGAAAACAAGGTATTGGGAGCAAATAACTAGAAATGGAAAGGTAACAGAATGGGAAGAGGCCAAGAATTTATTTGGACTGCAGGTCAGAGTTTGCTTTCCCTATCAAGGAGTGATATCAGAGTATAAGCAAAGAGAAAGGAATAGAGGCATCCTGAATGAAAGGCCATCACTGGTAGAGTTTTTAATATACTCTAGAACAGAAGCTGCCATTAAAAAAGGAATAATTAGCAAAACATATAAAATACTACATCATAATTGTAAGAATCAATCAGAGGAGCTTGGAAAGGATTGGGAAGAGAGACTGGATAAGTAATTCACAGAGAGACAATGGGGGATATATGTATATCTCCCAAATATGCAACAAACTTTAGAAAATTTAGGATCTTTGCCTTGAAGTGTATACATAGGTATTTTAGGGTCTATATCACATCAGTGAAAGCTAAAAATAACGAATGCTGATATATCGAACTTCAAAGTCCAAAAGCTGAAAACAGCAAAGGAACAGATCAGCAAATTTTTTCCCAAGGAAAAAAATTTGCTGGGCCGTTCTCCGGGCTTTGCTGTTTTCTCCACTGTGATGTGATCTCGGGTTGGTATATTTAAGGTGGGGGGGGGGTGCGGGGGCAAAATGCCCCCACATAATTTTGACTGTATACTCTTTTTTTTTTTTTTTTGGATCAGTGAATTTTTTCCATAGGGAAAAAATTTGCTGATCCGTTCCTTTGCTGTTTTCAGCTTTCAGACATTTGAGTTTGACATAACAGCATACACTATTTTTAGCATTCACTCTTATGATAAAGACCCGGTATTTTATACCCCAAGTAGACACCAAAACATTTTTCCACAGGTAGATAGCTACTGTTGGAGGTGTTGTCTTAGTTGTCGTAGATGCTGGGTGACTGGATTGCCTTGCTGAGTCTGATTATGGTGGCTGCCAAAAAAGCAATTACTTGAAAATGTCAACCAGAGTCTAGACCAACTTTACTATTAATAGTGAATAGTGAATAGTAACTATAGTAACAGAGATAAAACAATTGGAATTGGGATCTTTAGAAAAGGGAGTGAGCAAACTACATAGGAAAAATGGGAATTGTGGAAACAATATATGCAAATTAAGAGCAAGATTTAAGAAACAATATTTGAATGAGCCATATAATGCTTAACTGATGATCACTGGATTATAAGTTATGTGTAATGTTTGCAACTACAGTTGTTTCAATGGTGTCTGTGATGTATACTGTTTGCAGCTAAAGTGTTATGTTGTTTGTTTTTCATTTGTATAAATGTAAGATTGCCTATGTCATTTGTGAAAATTTAATAAAGATGTTTGTTGGAAAAAAAAAAATGTTTTCTCCCACTTCTCAGATACAGTCTTAGTTGAGTAGGCTAATCAGTAGATTGTGTTTGCATGTGTGTGTGTCTGTATGTGAGCGAGTGCATCCTGCAGTGGGCTAGCATTTCATCCAGTGCTGGTGCTATGCCTATACCCATTGATTGCTGAGCTGGACTCGGGCACCATCACTATCTTGATTAGGATAAAGTAGATTTTGGAACCCTAATGAATTAATTCTCCTGCTGTCTTTTTTGAGGTTTGAGGAAAAAGTAGAATAGTAATAAGTGTGCTATGTGCATAGTCTAGAATCATTAAGAAGTTAAATTTGATGATCATATTGACTGAGAAGCACATTTAGTAGAGAAGGATCTTGCTATGTAGTGCCACACCTGTTGTCACCAATACTGCAGTGATGTTACCACCCATGTTAAAAGTCCACTACTAGCTCTAGTAATGCATACAAGCAATTGCTACAGCAACCACAATGTCAGTGTGTATAAATATACATAGGATATTATATATTAATAAAATATTTCTTGTAGCTTAAATAAACGTGCACCAAACATTTTACTTTGTGATATTTAACAGCATTTTGCTTACCAAGCACCAAACATTTTATTTTGCACTTTGAAATTTGCTTCCCATTCACCATTAAAAAAATGAAAATTAAAATAACAGTAGAAAAAAAAAACATAAGTGATCAGTTTTAATTTCTGTAAATAACTAGATCTGATGTTGTCTGTCATTCTTCCTCACTGATGGGTCCTAGGATCCAGTATCAAATCCGATTTTCCTGCTTTTGAAGACTATGATCCGAATGCCTTACATCTGCCCTAACTCCTCAAATCTCATTTGCAGCCATTCAGCACAGACGTGGTCCGCAGTTCTCGAGCCTTCTTTTCTCTGGGAAGTGAGATAAGTGCATAATTTCAGTATTTATATTCTTCCTATTTTTACCTACTCTATTATCTAATAGCTAGAGAAATGTTTCTTACTAATATATTTCTTCCACTCCCATAGTTTTTCATACCTTGGGCATTAGGGACCTTCCCCTCCCCTTTCCCTTTTGCTTCTGTTACAGCTAAATGCTTTGGCACTACTTTTCTCTATTTGCTTAAAAAAAAAATCCGCAGTGGTGCAGCAGTAGCGTTGTTGCCTCACAGCAAGAGGTTCTTCTGTTCAATTCTTGGCTGGAGTGCAGGGAGTGCCTTCTGTGTTGAGTCTGCATGTCCTCTCCGCGGTTGGGTGGCATTCGAAATACATGCATAAATGGGCATGCCTTCGTTGAAGGTTGGACGTCGAGTTGGCACCTCAGCATTCGTGAAAATCTACTGCCAATCATTAGCGGACCGGAGTTCCGCTGTGGCGACCCCTAACTGGGAAAATCCGAAAGACAAACAACAACAAACTTCTTTAAAAAAATAGTTTTACTTATCTAGATAATCTCATTTTTACTCTTGCTCTATAGCATTATGTATGTGTAGTCTTTTTTAGGCAAACTAGAGTGGGTATGTGTGTGTGTGTGTCCGTGCGTGTATATGTAATTTTGTTGGTTGGCTTGCCGACATTGTTAGACAAACCAACTGGATTTAAAAGATGCACTTCTTGTGGCACAAATTTCCAGATTCTGATGCCCACAAGAAGGGCACCTACTGTCTTGGATCTGAACGCCTTCAGGAGGTTTGTTCCATTTGTGCAGCCTTTAACCCACGCACACTCTCAGACAGGAGGAACAAACTGATTCTGAGAGGAATTTTTCTTGCTTATGGGGATCAACCCCCCCCCCAAGCCATCTAGTTCTAAAGACCTTAAAAGAAAAGGCACCTCAGCTTCCCCTGGGGCTTCTTCCTTTATTGAAAAGACACAGACTGCCAGACCTACATCCTTAGGATCTGAGTATTTCCAAGCTTCTAGCAGATCTGATGATGTCCTTGAATCAGAGCAAGACCACAGATCTGATAACCATACTGAATCCGACAGACACATTATTGGCTCTGGATTCTCCCATAAGAAGGTCCTCCTCAGATCCAGCTGTTATGGATCCAAGGTCTAGGATCCAAATGCCAGTGCCCATGCTCAACTATGGCTCCTGCTTCTAGGATTGCATCCCCAGCCAAATCAAGACACTCCTTGGCTTCCTCTAGATCTTCTCAAAGCCTCTCCTAATCAGACATCGACAGAATGATGTGCAGTTTTCTCAAGGCACAGATACAGATGGTCCTTTTGCCATTTCTGTCCCATCCAGGATCTGTGAGCTCTCCAGAACCAACCCTGCATGCTCCTCTTCTGATCCAACCCATTGCTTCAGAACACCAGGATCCAGGTTTTCCGAGGGAGTTGTTGATGGATCCAAGGATAGTGCTTTCCTCGACTCCATCAGGGTCCCAGACTGTCTCAGCTTTGATGCTGTTGGATCAGAGTGGGTCTTCGATCCGAGATGTCGGCACCGACTCTGGAGGTTGGCTTTGGGTCCAACCTTGTCAGATCTGTCCCTTCCCCTAGGAATCTCGGCCTTCAACAGCTCAGGTCCAATGCTGTCTGGAGACTTCGGATCCACGGTAGGCTCCATTCCTTGTCTCCAGGAAGCTTCAGCTCCAAGAGAGAAGGAGGTCGTCTCTTAGAGTCCTTCTGACTTTTGGGTGGTAGAGAGGACTGTCTCTAGGCCCAGAGATGCATCTCTTCAGCTCCAGATCCTAATCAATCCACATCTCTTCTGAGCCCTGATCCCATACATCCTATCCTGAGTCAGCCCCCGTGAACCAGGTTCCAGACTACTGCTACCCCTCAGGGGGTCTGCCACTCCTCCGTGTCCTCCCCTGAACACCTCACAGAGGGGATACAACTCAAGAAAAAGTGCAAGAGGAGGCACTTAGACTCCCGCTGGAGTCCTTAACTGAGAACACCGACTTTGATGAGGGGATTCCCAAGATCTCACGTAGAGTCGTTTCCTTTGGAGACATTCTTGAAATTTTAAAGCAGGAAGGTGGATGTTCCTCCCAATCTCCTCCTTCTGAGGAGTTGGTGTTTCTGGAGATGCCTTCAGTGTGAGCCCATGTACGTATTGGGTGACCACCCCGGCAAATGAGCTAATTGATCTAGTCTCCCACCAGGCGTGGAAATATCTAAGCCCCTCCACTGACAGACTTCATTAGAGCAAGGGCATGCCCGTTGATGTTATTGTGGTGGTAGCAGCCACTAAGAAGGAGCTAGCCTAGCAAAGCTCCACTGACCATTCCTCAAACAGAGTCTCCTAGGCTTTGGACAGGCACGGAAAGTACTTTTATGCCTCATCTACCTTTGCACTGAGAGCATTAAACTACCAGGCACATTTTACCTGACTACAAATGTCAAGAAGTGAAGGTTACAGACAGTTACTGTCCAGTCCATTTTGCACCTCCTTAGCAAGGATGAATGGATGTGCTCTCTGGATCTGCAGGACGTGCACTATCATATCAAAGTAGACCGGTGATCCAGGAGACACCTGCACTTTTGGCTGGGAGCCAGTCATTATCAATTCAGAGCCCTGCCCTTTGGTCTCACCACAGCTCCCTGGGTGTTTCTAAATGCAGTGCAGTGGTAGTGTAGTTTAATGTCAACTGATGGTGCATAATTCATTACATCATGATGGAGGGCTTATTCAAATGAAGTAGTATATCATCAGCTTAACCAAGTTCCAAGGGAATGCTATTAATACAGTTGGTTTACCAGCTAGAGCAATTGTTAGAGCTCATTAAAAACTGTTGGCATTACCTTCACACAACAGTAGCATTGCTGGCTTACAAAAAAGCAAGTTAGAAATGTGTAGTAAACTGGAACAAACTTACAAGGCTCCAGGTGTTCCAAAACAGTCTAAGGAGACGGTCCCTCTCCTGTGTCCTGGGACTGCCCCAGAGCCTCCTTACAGTGGACTGTTCCTGGTACACCTCCAGTGTTGGTCACCAACTTCACAGCAAAAACTTCTAATATAAGGTATTCAAATGAAACTGTGTTGTAGTTCTATAAACAGACCCATGCATGTTTGCTCCAGGAATCCCCTCTCAGTAATAATTAACAAAGGCCCCCTCAAGGTTTTATTCTGAGTCCAACTCTCCTTTCCATCTTCATCAATAACTCTAGTAGTGTACTTTCTTACATCAAAATGATCCTTTTCACAGATGATTTTTCACATCCTTAAAAGGAATTAAAATATTCAGACTCTACAAATTTCTTCTGAATCCATCTTCCAAAAATATGCCATGTTTTAGAGCAAAAGCAACGTAAAATCTTTCTAAGATGAATTCTTTGCTATCTCATACTAGACAAAGACTTTTACACCTTTCCTCCACAAATTTGTGATCATCTTCAGAAACCATCTCAAAAACTAGAGTATATAATTCTGGCTTGAGTTCTGTACTGCAGTGTCTGTGAACTGTACAGCCTCTGAGAAAGGGTGGTAGGGTTCTTGGATCACGCTATCTACCAGACAGATAATATAAATATATATTTCAAGTTTGCCAAACATTAAAGAGGAAACATCAGTCAACATAAGACCAGGGTAAGGGCTGAAGACCAGTGAAGAAAGTGAGTGTGAATGTGTAGGAAAATAGTTTAAATACTTCTTTTATAACATCAAGAAAACCCCGTTCTACTTTTATTACTTGTAATTAAACTGAAATTTACTGTGGTACTTATAATCAGCTTTCTTAGTTGCAGACTCAGATGTTTCCTTTAGAGTATGTAACCTTTAATCTAATGTTGTCCTTTTCATTCTTCCTCAGCGAATGGGCTTACAGGTCCCATCCTCAGATCTGACTCAGCCGCATACTTCAGACTTTGTATCCAACTTTCGAGCTCCTCCTTTTACCCATAATGCCCTAGCCCATCCCCGGTACCTTAGATCTCGTTTGCTGCCATTGCAGATAGACATGGGATCCTTACCTCATACTATTTGTGGTTATGTTTTGGTATTTCTAAAGTAAGAAAAGTTTAATTCTTTATGTCTAACTTATTTCTCTGGTATAACTCCCTCTTAGTTGTTGGTGTTCTTGCATCAAGTTTTTTTACTAGTTAAATAATAAATTCTTCCAAGTGCCATTGTTGTTTTTTTTTCTCTTTTTCCCACCCTATTCAAAACGGTAATTATTTTATACCACTGGTGGTGTTTTTACTATTTTTTATAATTGATGTATTCCTTATAGTTCCACTTCTGCTTTCATGACTAACAAGCTGACAGGTTTTTAAAAATGCACTTCTTGTGGGCATAAAATCCCTAACTCGAATGCCTACAAGGAGTGCGCTTACTGCTTGAGGCCAAGTCACTTAAATACGAGCTACTCAGTTTGCACAGCCTTTAATTCTCGTGCCATAGTTGACAGAAGAAATAAACTAGTGCTCTAGGGTTTGCTTCCTTCCTCATGTTCCTCATCTTTAGGGGCTCAGACCCCCCAGTAAGTCATCAAAAGCTCTGTCAGAGTATAGGAAGCAATCATCTATGAAGTCTCCCAAGATTGTTGGATCAAAATACATACAATAGATCCTAATCCCTCAAATCTGAAGCCTTCAGATCTGATCGTGATTTCTGCTAGTTCGACTACTCAAGTTAGGGATTCTAAGCCTTCGGATCCAAAGCCTAGTACTTCATACATTCTGAGTAATTGTTCTCATGAGTTCCTCATTGATCCTGTTTCCCCTTGGCTTCATTCTTCATTCATGCAGGCCCCAAAAATGCAGTTTAGACCTTAGTTGAACACATCATCCATCAGGTCCTCCAGACGTCTATCTGAAGCATATGTGGATAGGATGATGTGTAGTTCCTCAGAATGTAGATCCAGATAGGGGTTATTTTGGCTGCATCCCAAATTAGATCCATGAGTCTTCTGGCCACTCCTCACACAGTCTTATCTCCTTCTCTGATCTGACCTTCAGTTTTGGAACCCCAAAAATTCTATAGTCAGAAAAGAAGAGAATTAGTACTTTGATTTTTACAGCTTCCCTGACCAGTTCTGCTCCTATGCCTTTGGCTTGGAATGAGTTCTGGAGCTGAAGCATTGGATCTATGGGACTGGGATCTACTCCGAAGTCAGATCCATCCCTGCCCCTTGGAGTCTCACCCCTCGGATTCACTCCCTATCCCTTGTTTGGTTCTAAGCTCTGAAGTCCATCAGGCCTATTGACAGGGACAGCCAGTTCCACCTAAGCTTACAGTCAGTCCCATGGAGGAACTCCTCCTCACTTCTGATACCTCCCCTGAACATCCCCCTGAGGAGGTCCATTGGAAGAGGCTGTGCAAGAGGAGATATATAGATTCCCCATTGTAATCTGTCACTGAAGATACTAATTTCAAGGAAGGAAAAGAGTCCTCCAGATCACTACCTGATGATGTCTCCTTTGGAGACATATTACAGATCCTTAGACAGACAGATGGTTGGTGTTCCAGTAATTCTTCTCCAGAGAAGTCAGTATTTTGGAGGCTTTTGGTTTTGGCCCATCTACATACTGGGTGATCCCCCCCCCCCCCCGCCAGTGGATGAGCTTATTGATGTGGTCTCTCACCAGGCATGGAAGGAACCAGATTCCATTGAACCAATACTGCATCGTCCAAACAAGTTCTTAGCCCTTTCAAAGGATAAACCCCACTGGAGGAAAGAAGTCCCTGTAGGTGCAATATTTTTGGCAGCAGCCGCAAAAAAGGAGCTAGCAGAGCAAAGGTCCTCTTTTCCAATGCGTCCATGAGGTTAATCTCATTGCCATTAATCAGGCATTGCCATAAGGAGACATGCCCAGATGTTGCTATGTGACACCTTTCAAGGTGTCTTTCATCACTGCTTCCTTGGATAGAGCATCATTGTTTGGTCCTTCTGTGAAAAAATGCTTACCAGCAGTGAACAAGAAGGAAATACCCTGTCTACCATGAGAATAAAGTTTTCTACCCCTCAACAAACTTTCTCTAGAAATTAGAGAAGTGGTAAGAAAATGTGGTTCCGGAAATTTCAGGGACCTTTCCAGGATCCAAGTGGAGATAACTCCTTCAGAGGCAAAGGAGGCAGTTCTAATGTTTCATCCTTGAGGCAGAGTAGGTCCACACAGTCAGGGTTTCAGAGATTCCTTTCCAGATAAACCCTTTCAGTGCTCCTGACGTGCCTGACTGCCCACCTCTGCAGGGTGTTCGGGGACATTTGTCCTTGCACCCAGATGCCTGGGCTGCTATAACAAAAGATTCCTGGGTGCTAAAAATTATATCCAGAGATTACTTCATACCATTCTCCCAGCCCACAGTCTCTACAAGAAAGAAGATTCCTGACTTCCTATTTGGAGTTTACTCACATTTCTTTGTAGTGCTAAAACATACAAGAGACCTGAGACCAATTTTGTATTTAAGCAAACTAAATCAGTATGTGAAAAATCAAAGTTCCAAATTGTCATGGGTCAGTCCATTCTGCCATTTCTGTGTAAGGACAATTGAATGTGCTCCACAGATATTCAGGATGCTTGCTATTACATCTGAATAGACAGGTGCTCCTGAAGACACTTACACTTTTGGCTGGGAGCAAGTCACTACCATGTCAGAGCCTTACCCTTTGGACTCACTACAGCCCCCAGAGTGTTCACCAAATGTATAGCAATGTTAGCAGCTCACTTGAGACTAAAAGGATTTTGAGTGTTTTCATACCTAGACCACTAGCTCCTAACTGTCTCTACCATGCATCTCCTACAACAGTCCAGGGACTATTTGCTCCAGATTTGTCATTCACTAGGCATTGAAGTAAACTGTACCAAATCAAGCTTCACACGGGTACAGAGCCTGGAGTTTACTGGTGCACATCTTAACACAACAACACAAATTGCCTCTTTGCCAACTTATCACATACACATACTCAAATCTCATTTCATCAACTTCTGTCTCATCCAACCCCTAGAGCCAGGCTAATCCTCCAAGTTTTTGGGTCTATAGCAGCAGCAGTAGTTTTAGTTCCTTTAGCACGCTAGCACTCTAGCTGTTCAATAGTCTATTCTTTGACAAACCCTGTCATTTCCATTCAAGGTTACACAAATATGCAAATGCCATATCCACTGGTGGATCCAGTCAGATGACATGCACCTAGGCCGGCCCTTTGTTCTTCCTCCCCCATTGGCCACAGTGACCACGGACACCTCCCAGTTGGGGTGGGAGGGCATTACTTGGGAAGGACGGTTCAAGGCACATGGTCCCCACAAGAAACCAATTCACATATCTTATGTCCTAGAGATGAAAGCAGTCCTTTTAGTGTTGCAGGCATTTCAAGATGGTCGTCTTGTAGGGACTATTGCGATTCAGACTGATAACATGCCTATAGTCTGGTATATCAACAGATAAGAGGGAACCCCATCTTACCCTGTCTGCCGAGAGGCTATGAGTGTGTAGCAATGGGCGATCTTTTCCAACAACTTTCTAGTAGCAATGTCCATTTTGGGGAAATCCAACATACTATTGGACAAACTGAGCAGGTCCATTATGATGCCTCAATCAATCAGTGGCAGAGAAAAGTTTCCATTGTTAGGGCCACCTTTGCTTTGATCTCTTTGCATCCCTTTACATCACAAGTACCAGCTGGTATTTTACCCTGATCTCTTCTCAGGGGGAGTCACCAAGAGATGCTCTAGTCCACGTTTGGACTTCAGTCTTCTTTATGCTTATCCTCCACTTCCTTTAATCCCAACATTTCTACAGAAAGCACATTGGTTGAAGAGCTCAGTCATCCTCATTGTTACTGGTTGCCCTTCCTTTGGTCTCATCTTTGTTATCCTTCCTGGATACTGGACCCAACCCAAAATCTTCTCTTACAGCTGTCGGGGATGAATCATCCCAATATCACAGCTCTCAAACTAACTACATGGTTTCTTCTGGTTCCAGTAATAGTAAGACAGCCCAGGGTTTCTTCCCCAGTATTTACCATTTTTATTATCCTCTCAAAACGTCTCCACCAAAAAAGTTTGCAAGAGCAAATGGAAAAGATTTTTCCTTTGAGTGTTAAGAAACAATATTGTCCCTTTTAATGCCCCTGTTTCTGTTGTTTTTGACTTTCTGGCTGCTCTTTTCAAAGTAGGAGCTAGTTTTTCTGTAATTAAACTACAGTCTGCAGCCATATCAAATATTCATACAAGAGCTTCTAAGTTATGTATGGCTTTCTTGAAGGGGACTTTCCTCTTTAAATCCCCAGTAAAGAATCCTTCACTTCCATGGAATTTAACAATAGTATTATAAGGTCTGACTCAAAAGCCCTTTGAAGCTTCAGCAAAAAATTATTTAAAGTATGTTTCTCGGAAAACAGACTTTTTAGTGGCCATCACTTCTGCTAAAAGGATTTCTGAAATCCAGGCTCTTTCATCAAAGACTTTGTACATTATTTTCCTTAAAGACAAGGTTACCTGATGAACTAACCCTTCTCTGTTTTCCTAAAGTGGCTTCTAAATCTAACATTAAACAATCCATTCATTTACCGGTTTTCTTTCCAAATTTTTCGGACAAAGGAAAATGCATCTTCTGGATGTGCACATTTGCACAGAACTAAAGAAATCATAAAATCAGACCAACTGTTTGTTTCCTTTTCAAAAAGTGAACTGGGTTATCCGTATCAAAAGTTACATTGGCTAAATGGATAACTAATTGCATTTCCTGGATGTATTTCCAACAAGGAATTGCTCTACCAAGATCACCTAAAGTCCACTCAACTAGATCCCTGGCCACTTCATCTGCTTTTTTGGTTGAGAACATCTATTGATTATATTTGCGCAGCAGACACATGGTCTAATGCTTATACCATTTTTTTACAAATTACATATTAGACCTAATCTTCAGAAACAGAGCCACTTTTGATTCATTGGTTCTCCGGAATATTTTTCATGATGGCCACCCAAGATGCACATAGCTGGAGGGATCACTATCAGATGATCAAAGTTTCAAAACTTCAAATTGATATGGTCGGGTCCATATAATCAAAGTTTTGAAACTTCGAACATTTTGAAAGGATATCCCGGTACAGCACAGATTGGGAAATTTACCCTTTTCCTCACTGTGGTGTGATCTCTGATACGATTTGTCTGATTACATTTGCAGGTAGGGTGGGGGTGCAGGAGGCCTTGCCCCCCTGCAAAAATGTAAAAAAAAAAAAAAACAACATTTTTGTTTTTATTTATTTTTTAATGTTCAAATTTCCAAAAATTCTGTGTTGTCCATTTTAATTCTTCATCAACTCCCCCTCCCCCGCTTCTGTTCCACTTCCTATAATCTTCTGGAGTGATCTGTCTTTTTTAGTATTGGCATCTATATGTCTGGGTTTGAGCCCTGTTCTGTTATCTATCCCTTTATCTAACTTCTTAATGTAGATTTTATGACAACAAACTTGATCTGAGGTACTGGGGATGGACTAGGGCATTGTGGACAGAGAGAGCCACTTGAGAGTTGTCTCCAAAGTCTGAAGTATGTGGCCGACTCAGATCCAAGGATAGGATCCATAACCTCATTCATTGAGGAAGAATGAAAATTAACAACACAGATGTCTAGTTATGGTGAGTACTTAACTTATAATTTATGTCTCTTGCCAGTATGTGCATTATTATTTTTAAGCTCTATAGATGTGTGCACAACACCATTTCTTCATTGTACTTGAATATTTTCTGAAACCAGATTCCCTGTACTTCTTGCCTACTATTTGATGGGGATAATTCATAGATGACATAAAACCTAGTGTTTTGTAACATTGCTGCAAAGGGTTAAATGACTGACTGCCATAGTTAGAACAGTCGGTGCAGCATCAAACCTTTGTCAAATCAGTTGTGCCAGCCCACTGCCAGTATGGCCCAGGGATGGTAAGTCTCCATCTTAAGTATCACCATAAATTCTTCTGTCCATATAAAATAAATACACGTCATGACCTCTTCCATCCATGACCTGAGCTGCAAGGGTAAGTGCAAATGCAGTATTATTTATTTATTTGTCTGTGTTAAACTGGGAAAGGCTGACTAAATAAAGTCCATTTTCAGAGGTAGTCCAGAGAGAAAAGCTCCAGCATATATATTTAAGATACTTACGACAAAACATTTTTTTTAACTAAGATGCATTATATAGATAGTTCATAAGAGATCTAGATGCTAATAAGTCATTTTTCTGTAGTGAAGCAATATATAGATAAAATAGATGTTTCTTTTGTGGTGACATACATGATGCTAAATTCCAGGTATAAAATACTTAAAGGGCAAGCAGTTCATGTGCATGTGCAGGCAAACATTAGAAATGAATTACAAGACATGGGTAGGGAGGGTTACAGTATAGATGCTAGGAATAAATGAAATTTAAAACAAGAGTGTAAAACATTAGTCAATAGATTGATAATAGTTAAAGCTATAAAAGAGGGAGAAGAATAGTGGGTTAAGAATATTAGAGTACATACTGACATAAAACCTGGTTATAATATAGTCATGGAGAGTATTTGAATGAGACAAAGTAGGAAGGCAGAAAAAAATGCAAAGGGGGGAATTAAGATAGGAAAGCAATTGAAGAGGAGTAGTAGAAAGGTTTGTTGTGTAGAAAGGGGTAGAAGATGTAAAGGGATAAGGGGGTGTGAACTCACAAAGGAAATAGAGTTACCCAGGTGAAAAGCAAATGCACAACCATGGGTGGTTGAGGTGTTGTTTTAGTAAAGGCTTGAAGGTAGATTGTTTCATGGTCTGTTTTAGGTATTTTGGGGGTGATAATATGTAATGGGAGTATAGTGAATCATCTGCCAAGTTATTAGACTTTGTACTAAGAGTTTATTGGTTGACCATATTTCTGGTACATGCATAAGATTGTGCGCGGTAATAAGTTGTGAATATGTTAAATAGGTAGCTCAAGCCAGTTTAGTTGTTTCAGGGTCTGCAATGATGCATTATATATATATATATATATATATATATCAGGTTGGCAACAGATTTGGTTGCTTTTTTATAAAATCCATAATTTGTACCTTTAAGTGTAGTAATACTTATGTTTGCAAGATTAGATGTGGTATATAGTAGTGATGGAAGAAAGTTGGTAGATAGTAGTGTTTGTCTTGCATCATCTTGACAGGTCATGTGCGACTCTATGGAGAGAACAGAGTTTCTGGTGTATTTTTTAATGGCTTGCAAAATGTGTTGGTATTTTAACAAGAGGGAGGAGCATAGGGTGACATACAAGAGTGGAGGAAGATGCACACAGGTGGATTATATCTTATGTAGGAGAGCCAGTTTGAAGGAGATTGGAGACTGTAAAGTGGTGACCGGAGAAAGTGTCGTTAGGCAGCATAGGATAGTGGTTTGTAGGATGACGTTGGTTATCAAGAAGAGGAGGAGGAGTGTGAGGGCAGCACCAAGGATAAAGTGGTGGAAATTGAAAAAGGGTAATTGTGAGGTGGAGTTCAGGGATGAGTTAAGGCAGGCACTGGGTGGCAGTGAAGAGTCACCAAATAGCTGGGTAACTACAGCAGAGCTAGTAAGGGAGACGGCTAGAAAGGTGCTTGGTATCACATCTGGACAGAGGAAGGACAACAAGGAGACATGGTGGTGGAATGAGGAAGGACAGGAGGGTATACAGAGAAAGAGGTTGGCAAAGAAGAAGTGGGATTGTCAGAGAGATGAAGAAAGTAGACAGGAGTATAAGGAGATGAGGTGCATGGCAAAGAGAGAGGTGGCGAGGGCTAAGGATAAGGCATATGAAGAGTTGTATGAAAGGTTGGACACTAAGAAGGGAGAAAAAGACCTGTATCGATTGGCTAGACAGAGGGACCGAGCTAGGAAAGATGTGCAGCAGGTAAAGGTGATAAAGGATAATGAGGGAAACATACTCACAAGCGAGGAGAGTGTGTTGAGGAGATGGAAAGAGTACTTTGAGGGTTGATGAATGAAGAGAATGAGAGGGAGAGAAAGTTGGATGATGTGTAGGGATAGTAAATCATGAAGTACAGTGGATTAGCAAGGAGGAAGTAAGGATAGCTATGAAGAGAATGAAGAATGGAAAGGCTGTTGGCCCAGATGACATACCTGTGGAAGCATGGAGGTGTTCAGGTGAGATGGCAGTGGAGTTTTTAACCAGATTGTTTAATGAAATCTTGGAAAGTAGGAATGGAGAAAAAGTGTTTTGGTACCGATTTTTAAGAATAAGGGTGATGTGCAGAGCTGTAGTAACTACAGAGGGATAAAATTGATCAGTCACAGCATGAAGTTATGGGAAAGAGTAGTGGAAGCAAGGTTAAGAAGGCACGTGATGATTAGTGATCAGCAGTATGGTTTCATGCCAGGAAAGAGCACTACAGATGCGATATTTGCTCTGAGAATGTTGATGGAGAAGTACAGAGAATGTCGGAAGGAGTTGCATTGTGTTTTTGTAGCCTTAGAGAAAGCATATGACAGGGTGCCTAGAGAGGAGTTGTGGTATTGTATGAGGAAGTCAGGAGTGTCAGGAAAGTATGTAAGAGTGGTACAGGATATGTACGAGGGTAGTGTGACAGCGGTGAGGTCTGCGGTGGGAGTGACGGATGCGTTTAAGGTGGAGGTGGGGTTACATCAAGGATCAGCTCTGAGCCCTTTCTTATTTGCAATGGTGATGGACAGGTTGACAGATGAGATCAGACAGGAGTCCCCGTGGACTATGATGTTTCCAGATGACATTGTGATCTGTAGTGAGAGTAGGGAACAGGTGGAGGAGACCCTGGAGAGATGGAGATATGCTCTAGAGAGAAGAGGAATGAAGGTCAGCAGGACTAATACAGAATATATGTGTGTGAATGAGAGGGAGGATAGAGGAATGGTGAGGATGAAAGGAGTAGAGGTGGTGAAGGTGGATGAGTTTAAATACTAGGGGTCAATAGTTCAGAGTAACGGGGAGTGTGGAAGAGAGGTGAAGAAGAGAGTACAGGCATGATGGAGTGGGTGGAGAAGAGTGTCAGGAGTGATTTGTGACAGACGAGTACCTGTAAGAGTGAAAGGGAAGGTCTACAAGAGGGTAGTGAGACCAGCTGTGTTATATGGGTTGGAGACAGTGGCATTGACAAAAAGACAGGAGTTTGAGCTGGATGTGGCAGAATTAAAGATGTTAAGATTTGCACTGGGTGTGACGAGGGTGGACAGGATTAGGAATAAGTATATTAGAGGGTCAGCCCAGGTTGGAAGGTTTGGAGACAAAGCCAGAGAGGCACGATTATGTTGGTTTGGACATGTGCTGAGGAGGGATGCTGAGTATATTGGGAAAAGATGCTAAGGATGAAGCTACCAGGTAACAGGAAAAGAGGAAGGCCTAAGATAAGGTTTATGGATGTGGTGAGAGAGGACATGCAGGTGGTTGGTGTGACAGATCAAGATGCAGAGGACAGGAAGAAATGGAAACAGGTGATCTGCTGTGGCGACCCCTAATGGGAACAGCCGAAAGAAGATGATGATTGTTTAGGAGTGAATAATATACGTTTTTTAAAAGTAGATTTACATCTTTTAGCCAAGTTCCGATAGCAGTGAAAGAATTATGGGTGATGTCTTGAAGTTTTGTAAGTATGGGGCTGCACATGAAAGGGTTGAGTCATCAGCATATATAACTCTGCTAGTTTTTTTAATTTTTTCAAGTCTTTTGGGTTTCTAATACCATGATGGGAATGGACCCCATTCCTAAGTCAAAGTATAATTAAAGTTCATGAAATTAGTATTGTTTCAGTCTTTGATGTCAGCCAATAGTGCTCTTCGCAGCACCCACAATGTGCCTAGTAATAACTCCTCTTGCAGTTCGTATGGAGTTGCATGTATTGGTAACATATCAAAATATGACTGTAAATTCTTTTTTATAAGACCTGTTGCTCCTATTACTATTGGAACTGTCTGGGTATCTTTCTTCCACATTGCTCTCGTTTCTGCCTGCCGATCCTGATATTTTATGATGTTCTCTCTGTCTGTACGCAAGACACTGTAGTCACTAGGTGTGGCAATTTCAATTATCAATGCTACTCTTGTCTTCTTTTCTTGGACCACTATATCTGGTTTTCTAGCATCTATTTTTTGAACTGTTAGTAATGGATCATCCCATGTGATGTATACTTCTTCATTTTCTGTGATGCTTTGTGGCTCATGCTTCCAGTGTTTTTTGGCCACTTCAATACCTTAATGTTTGCACAATCCCTAGTGCAGCAGTCTTGCCACATTATTATGCCTTTCAGTATATAGTCCTTCTGCCATTAGTATGTTACAACCAGCAAGAAGTGTGCAACTGTTTCCAATTTGGGTTTAAAAAACCTACATCTGTCTGTTTCTCCCACATGTTCAATGGACTTTTTAAACCAACGTGTACGCAGCCCCCTATCTTGGGCCGTCAGTGTTAACCTTTCATTTCTTGGATGGAATTTGCCTCTCCTTAACCATACCTGTGTTCGTTACTGATCAATATAGGTTTTTCCAGAAGTTTTCTATACTTGCATATATATTTATACTTTTACCACATTTCTTGCCTTTTCATCTGATCCTTCACCTTATATTCTTTCTTTTGTTTTTTGGCACATTCAGTTGCTGCCTGATTTTTATCTACTTCAGGTTTGATTTCCATTCCTGCTTGACACCAATAAGCTTCTGCTAGATTAAGCAGAGAAGTCATCTTTGATTTATTCTCCTCATGTTTCAAAACTTTCACTACGTTTGAGTCTTGTGATGTCAGCAGGTATGTGTGGAGTCCCACGACTGAAGATCTATACATACTATGTAATCAATTTCAAGGAGGCCCATCCCTTCTTCGGAACGGGGAATACATAATCTTGGTATGTACTGATTTTTATAAATCATTTGGTGAGGCTGGAGCATCCTTCTTGTTTTCCTATCTAATCTATCCAACACGTTTTGGGGCCAGTCAATCACTTCAAAATTGTAAGTTAGGACAGGAAGAGCAAATTGGTTTATAGCCTGGATTTTGTTCTTAGACGTCAGTGCTCTTTTCAGGATTAATTTAAGTCTTTTGAAGGATTCCTTACTAATTTTTTTTTCACATTTGTTCTTGTTTTATTGTTGATCCTTCATCAGTTCCCAAATATTTATACGCTCCTTCTTGGTCAAGTTCTATCAGTTTTTGTGGACTGCTACTTCCTTCTACAACAGGGGGGGGGGGCCCATCTTCCCCCTGGACCTGGCCTGGCCCCATTGTATGGATGTTTCCATATTTTGAGAATTCTATACTGTCATCTTTTCCAGTTCTGGCACCAGTGCGCCTACCAGAATTGGGCACATTTTTATACTGGGCCTTGTGCACCCAGCTATCTTTTTTATTTTTTTACCTACTTCTGTCCATGATATATGCTATATAAATACATCTATATATCAGCATTGCCTTGGTGAGATTTTGTGAAAACAGGGTCCACCTTGTGAAGGTACTCACCAAGACCTGAGGATGATTTCAATTTCAGCACTACTACTCTCTTTTGCTTGCTGACATTTCATCTCTCCATTCGGACCATTGCTAGCAATGTGGGTGGTAGTATGTAGTGGTGAATAAAAATGTTGATTAAGAGAAAGCCTAATATTGATCCTTGTGGGATGCCAACAGTGATTGGTATAAGGGAGGAGAGACCTTGTTTCCATAAGACTGCTTGCTGCCTATCAGTCCGATATTTATGGAACCATGAGAGAGATATCTGGGTGAATTAGATGAAAGAAAGTTCAGTAAGAAGATTTTAGTGGAATACAGTGTCAAATGCTTGTGATAAATCTAAGAATAATGAAGATAACAAGTTGCCATCATTCCTATGATGGTTTATGATATTGATGAAGTTGAGGCGATACTGTGATGAGGACAAAAAGTTGTTAAAGTTAATGTACTGCATACATGTTGAATGGATGCATTTTTGTAATATTCTTGACTGAGGTGATAGGGGGCAGTATGTCTATAAATGGAAATTTCTGTTGATGTGCAACCTTGGTGGAGTGGTATTATATAGGATTTTTATAGCTAGATCAGTTTATCAGTATGGATACAGGGAATGTCACTGTGTTAGCTGATATTTTTAGGTATTGTGCTAGAAGTTAGTGGAAATGGACCTATGCATCTGGTAGATTGATCAGACCTCAAGAAAGAAGCTACAGATGCTGGTCTTGTTGATGGTAGCTTGTGTTGGAGTATGAGTGACTATAGCCTGGAACTAACCAGCCCAGCAGAAAAGGAAGGTTACTGAGAGGGAGTTTAGATCTGAGTTGTAGATTGACCTGACTACCTCAACGACTTAGGTGCCAGACTCTGAAGAGAATTTGGATCTTTTCCTCGACTTTTCTGCCTTCCTCTCTTCTTTTTCTTCTCATCTTGTTTATTCCTGTGAGTCTCTTTAGATCTTTTTAACTCTGTCTTTTTCTTTCCTCTTATCAGTAGATTAAGAAATGAATGATTGCTTGGATTCAGAGGGCATGATAGACCCTATCTGAGGAGGAAGTAAACCTTTGAGAATGAGCTTCTCCTTTTACCTTGTAGTGTTCTGGTTCCACAGGCATTATAGATGCTGCCACTGTCCTGAAGATGAGAGTGACCTAGACAGTAAACATAAAGGGAATGGGGAGGAATTCTGTGTCCAAAAGCTGAACAGTAGGCTTGCCAGACATCAGAACAGCACTCTGTAAGATTTAACCCAGTGATATGAATTATACTGAAAAATCTACACACTATTTAAGAAACAGTTTATATTAAGGGTATATAAACTACTAGAAAATTCTATCACTCCATGCTGTATAAACAAGAAAGTTTTCCTAGAAAGTCTACCTAAACTAATCTTAACAGTAATCTAGACTGAACACTATCAAACAGTTATACAGGAAAAGGAAGGAGAAGACGATTTTAGCCAAAAAATTGCTTTCACTTATTGTGAATGCATGGAGCTCTCAGAGAACGTCTTGTCAAACAGGCGGCATATGAGATCTAGGGTAAATCAGCCAAGAGCAGGGAATTGTGGGTAGGGGAGGAGTCAGCTCCAGTACTCTGGTGTAAGGCGCCGAGGTCAGATCTGGATGGATCCGACAACCAAAACATTGAACTGGACGAAAATAGGACAGCACTGATCTATTGCAATGGTAAGTACATAACTTTCGTTTGTAGTGTATTTTGCTACATGTACTTATCCTTTGGATGAGACATTAAACTAAGGTCCCATCTACTTAACTTGATGGTAGCTCAAGTCGATGCAAAAGATCCCAAGGTGCCCATCAGTAAGAATAGGTATTCTTTATTTAACACAACATAAAGAAACATTATTTAAATATTTACAAAATGTACATATTTCTAAGCACATATATACACATTTCTATGTTTCATAGTATTTATCAGTTTTCTTTTAACATCTTTCAAGTTATTCTTCCACAATTGATCTCCTACGTCTTCTTCCACAGGCATTATCTAATTTTTTGCAATATATATATATATATATATATATATATATATATATATATATGCCAAAATCCATTTCTCATTAACGAAACTTTTATTCAGTCTTTCAATACAAATAACCCATAATCTGAAGTAGGTACTTCATTTGTCAGCAACCTTTGGGTCTTGGATCTGATCTCGGATCCGAGCCGGCAACTTATACATAGCTTTAAGATCCGAGCTCCTAGCTCCTCCCCTTACCCATAATCCCCTGCCAACCCTGACTGACCTCAGATCTAGTTTGCCGCTCTTAGAGAAAGCTACTAGATTCTTGAGCTCCTAGTTGGGTCAGATAAGTGCTTTGTATTTTCTGCAATTTCTTGACAAATTTACTGTTTAAAAGTTTGAGTGTGTTTAGGTTCCCTTTTTTAGTCCTTCTCTAGTTTAATTTTAGTGTAATTCCTCCCCTTCCTTCGCTGGTGCGTAGAGTGTGTGTGAGTCGCTGTGTGTTTGGGGCCTTGAGTGAGTGACTTTAATTTTTTTTATAGTGTCATGTCGTGGGCCCCAAAACCTATTGTTTCCAAATGCACCGAGTGTGGCCATAAGCTTTCACTGGCGGATGGCCACACTCGGTGTGTTCAGTGCCTTGGGGTTGAACACCTCTCCTCTGGGTGTTCTATCTGCGCGGCGTTCAATCCCAGGCCACTGAAAGACCGTAGATCGAAGGTGATTCTGGTGGGACTTTTGCCCTCAGATTCGGCTTCGGCCTCCGGTACTCCCATGGCACCACCCCAGTCCTCGGTGGCTGCCACTCCTGACCCCCTCCCCTGGCCGGGACTCAAACTCCCACTACGGCGCCGTAGGAGAGGGAGGCCAGGAGGGAGAAAAGGAGGGAGAAGCATCACAAGCGGCGGGAAGAGGCCTCCGCTTCGGCCCCCCCCCGGCTAAGCGGGCTTCTCCCTCTATGGCTTCCAGGTCCCCTCCTCCTCAGATCCGATCCCCGTGCTTCTCTCCGGGACCCGAGGAGGAGGAGACCCGATCTCAGTCGAGGTCATCGAGGCGGCACTCCCGGCCCGCCTCGGTGGCCTCGTCGAGATCTACCTATAGCCTATCGGATGCGGACTTGGACCGGATGATGCGAAGGTTCATCCAGGCGCAGCTACAGATGGGAGTGCTCCTGCCTCCCCCCCCCCCTTTCGGGGGGAGCTCAACACCCTTTTTTGCCCCGATAGCTCCTTCTCCGACCCGCTTCCCGGGTTCGGAGCATCCGGAGCCGGGCAGCGTTGAAGCCGGGGGTGGGTCTGCGCCGACAGTATTTGGTGCTTCAGCGCAGACTTTGCCCTCGAGTCTGTCGGGTCCATCCTTGTCAGATCTGAGCTCTCGGAACCGTGGCCCAAGCCTCAGATCTGAGGGATTCAGTGTGCCTTCGGCTCCGTCCAGGTCAGAGCACACGGGTCCTTCAGATCCGATGGTCTCAGCGCCGGTTCCGATTCCACCATCGGATCTGAGTGGGAGTCGACTCTCTGATCCCAGAGAGAGCGACTCCCCCTCGGCCTTCGATGCGGTGTAGAGGGCACTGTTGAGCACATCCGGACCCCCAACCCTTGCTTCGGCTCCATCCTGCACTCCCTCTCGGCTGAGTCAGGCTTCCATCACCCGGCCACAGGGACAGCCTGCTTCGATATCTCAGGTCATTCCCCTGGAACGAGACGTTGCTGATGAGACCTCCTCGGACAGCCCCCCCCCCCCGAGGAGGTTCCTCATAAGCGGAAGTGTAAAAGGAGGCACATGGACTCCCCCGAGTCCTTAACAGAAGATACAGACTTGGATGAAGGGGAGGGCTCCCCAAGGTCAGCCCCCAAGGATGTCTCCTTCAGAGACATCATGGAAATGCTCAGGATTGGGGGGGTGGTCTGCCCCCAAGGCTTCCTCCGACGAGTCCATGTTCTTGGAGGCATTCGAAGCAGGCCCGTCTACCTCTTGGGTGTCCCCTCCGGCCGACCCCCTGGTGGACCTTATTATCACCAGGGCGTGGAAGGAGACTGACACTGTGGAGCCAGTTCCCAAGCAGCCCGACAAGATTTTGAGCCCCCCCCTCAAGAGAGACCCCACTGGAGCAAGGGTGCCCCCGTAGAAGCCATGTTGGTGGTGGCAGCCACCAAGAGGGAATTAGCTCAGGAGAGCCCCTCGGTCCATCCACCGAGCAAAGAGTCCCGCTCGATGGATTGCCTGGGGAAGCAGGTTTTTAGTTCAGCGACCTTCTCAGTAAGGTCCCTGAACTATATGGCACACATTATTAGGATGCAGCGAGACCTTATCAAAGAGTACGCTGCTTCCCCCCCGGAGTCCATGTCGGTGGAGGACAAACAATTGTACTCCACTCGCATGGCCACTCTAAGATCTATATCGAATACCTCCATGTGGCTTTTGTCCCATGCCACAGAGGGAGCCGCTAGAGCCAGTGGAGCAGGCCTAGTCATGAGATGCCAGGCTTGGCTCCGCCATTGTGACTTTGCGGAACCCTTCAAGGCATCATTTGTGAATGCCCCTTTTGATGGTTCTGCCTTATTTGGCAAGACCGTTCGCGAGACTTTGGTCCAGAGCGAAAAGGACGGGAAGATGTTGTCTGCCATCGGAGTCCGCTTTTCTGCTCCCCAGAGGTCCTTCTCCAAGAACCAAAAGGGACAGAAAAAGATGTGGTTCCGGAAATCGCAACATTCCCAGCCTGCTCTGGACAACCAGTCCTTCCGTGGCAGAGGAGGACAGGGAGGACGCCGCCCTAGAGGCATAGGGGGCCTGAAGAATTTTGGGTCCAGAGAAACCTTCTCTGATCGACTCACACAGCAACCCTGAGGGGTTGCCCGACTGCTCCACTCTGGAGGCAGTCGGGGGGGGGGTGTTTCTCGAGGCACCTGGCAGCTTGGGAGTCCATCACATCAGATCACTGGGTGCTCCGTATCATATCCAGAGGTTATCAAATTCCCCTGTTCCATGTCCCCAATGTCGGAAACCTCCCCGATGTACCACCCGATCAGAAGGAGGTAGCATCTGCAGAGATCCAGCAGCTACTAGAAAAAAGAGCCATCCAACCAGTCCCCCCAGACCAGTTCGGATTGGGTTTTTACTCCAGGTTCTTTCTGGTGCCAAAAAAGACGGGGGACCTAAGGCCCATCCTTGACCTCTCCTGTTTGAACCTGTCAGTAACCAAAGAGAAATTCCGGATGGTCACTCTTCAGTCCATCCTCCCCCTATTGCGGGAGAACAACTGGATGTGCTCAATAGACCTCAAGGATGCATACTACCACATCCTAATGGACAAACAATCGAGGGGGTTCCTCTGCTTCCGGCTGGGAGCCAGTCACTACCAGTTCAGGGTCCTTCCCTTTGGTCTCACCACAGCCCCCAGGGTGTTTACCAAAGTATTAGCAGTGATAGTGGCCCATCTGAGACTCCAGGGAATGCAGGTCTTTCTGTACCTGGACGACTGGCTCCTGACCGCCCCGACAAGGCATCTACTCTGCTCAACCAGGGACTACTTCCTCCGGCTTGCTCCCCAGCTGGGCATCATGATCAATATGGACAAATCCTCTCTTGCTCCGACTCAGGTGATAGAGTTTATAGGGGCCAAATTGGATACAAGAAACCTTCTAGCATTCCTGATGACGGAATGACTTCAAAACCTGAGGCTTCATGTGCGGGCCATCCTCCAGTCAAAAGCTCCACCGGCAGAATTGGTCATGAGGGCTCTAGGCTCCATGGCGGTGGCAATCACTCTCTTGCCATTGGCTCACCTGAATATGAGGGTTCTGCAATGGACCCTTCAAGTCTAATGGTCCTTTCAACATTACCCCCTAAACCACCCTATTTCCATCAGCAGGGAGTGCAGGAGGGCTCTCTTATGGTGGCTCCATTCTCCGGACCTCCATACGGGACGTCCCTTCTCCACGCTCCCTCCCCTGACCACAGTGACCACGGACGCCTCTCGCCTCGGGTGTGGGGAGGGCATTGCTCAGGCAAGATGGTCCAAGGCACGTGGAACGACGCAGAGACCTCTTTGCATATCAATGTTCTGGAGATGAGGGCGGTGCTGTTGGCGTTGCAAGCACTGCAGAACCTTCTTCCTGTAGGAACTATTGTGATACAGACGGATAACATGTCAGTGGTCTGGTACATCAACAAACAGGGTGGAACCAGGTCCTATCCTCTCTGTCGAGAGGCCATGAGAGTGTGGGAATGGGCGATCTCTACCAAACGCTTTCTTGTTGCAACGCACATTCTGGGACGGTCCAACATTCTGGCGGACAGACTCAGCCACACCATCCTTTCCCCATACGAGTGGTCTCTCAATCCCCAGGTAGCAAAGCAGATTTTTGCCGTATGGGGGCAACCCTGTTGCGATCTCTTTGCCTCTCCCTCAAATACGAAATGCAACAGCTTCTTCGCTCTTATTCCCCCCTTCAGGGAATCCCCGAGAGACGCTCTGGTGTATGCTTGGCCCCCCGGTCTACTTTATGCCTACCCTCCTCTACCCCTGATGCTGAAACTCATACAGAAAGCCAGTCAGTTGGGGAGCAGAATGATCCTCATTGCCCCATTCTGGCCTCGTCAAACGTGGTTCCCTTACCTGTGGTCTCATTTGGTAAATCCTCCCTGGATTCTGGATCCCCTTCCAGATCTAATATCTCACCCCCTAGGTCTCCCGATCCTGAACCTGGACAACCTCAAGCTGACAGCTTGGTTGTTCCAGTTCCACTCCTAGTCAGGACTCCTGGTATCTCTTCCCCAGTTAAAGCCATCCTAGTAGCAGCACATAAACCCTCCACTAGGAAAGTCTATAGTAGTAAGTGGAAGCGCTTCTCCATCTGGGCGGGACATCATAACTTAAACCCCTTCACAGCCCCGTTGCCATCTGTGCTAGAATTCCTTACAAGCCTGTTTCATCAGGGGGCTAGCTGCTCTATGGTCAAGGTTCAACTAGCAGCTATTTCTCATTACCATGTGGGGCATGAGTCAGGTTCTTTGATTACAGCAAAGTTGTGCAAAACCTTCCTCAAGGGTACTTTCCTGCTCAGACCTCCTGTCAAGGAAGTTGTACCTCCTTGGGATTTATCTTTAGTTCTACAGGCCTTGACAGCTTCCCCTTTTGAACCTGCTGCTTCGGTCGATCTTAAGTACCTCTCCTGGAAAACGGCATTCCTGGTCGCAGTTACTTCAGCGAAAAGAGTTTCCGAGCTTCAGGCCCTTTGTGTAAAACCCCCATACTTGGTCTTTCACCAGGATAGAGTGTACCTCAGTACCAAACCCTCCTTTCTCCCTAAGGTGGCTAGAGAGGCTAATATCAATCAGTCCATTAACCTGCCAGTCTTCTTTCCTAAGTATCAGAATAAAGGAGAATACAAGCTTCATTCGTTAAATGTGCATAGACAGCTGTGCTTCTACATTCATAGGACTGCTGGTCATAGACAATCCGACCAGTTATTCATCTCCTTTACCAAATTTAACCTAAGTAAATCTGTCTCTAAGACCACTTTGTCACAATGGATCTCACAGTGTATTCTTTTGGCCTATGAAAGTTCTGGGAGGCCCGCACCTCAGGGAGTCCGGGCACATTCTTCTCACTCTATATCTACCTCTGCTGCCTTTAGGTCTAGAGTCTCTCTAGATGATATTTGTTCTGCGGCCACTTGGGCCTCATCTCATACCTTTATCAACCATTATAAGCTGGATATTATCTCCAGAGGGAGAGCATCCTTTGGCTCCGCAGTGCTCCGGAACATCCTTTCATGATGGCCGCCCAGGATTCAGGTAGCTGGGGACTCTGTTCCAAAGGTTGCTGACAAATGAAGTACCTACTTCAGATTAAGAAGTTATGTACTCACCATAAAGTTCCATCTGAGTAGGTAACTTCATTTGTCTGCAACCATCCCCCCCTCCTTCCCCCTGGCCTGCAGAAATTAGTCTCTGTATGTCCTTTGTCCTTAGTCCCCTTCAGGACGTATGTAGCTTTAGCTGCTTATATAGGGAGAACTTGATCTGAGGTCAGTCAGGGTTGGCAGGGGAGTATGGGTAAGGGGAGGAGCTAGGAGCTCGGATCTTAAAGCTATGTATAAGTTGCCTGCTCGGATCCGAGATCGGATCCAAGACCCAAAGGTTGCAGACAAATGAAGTTACCTACTCAGATGGAACGTTATGGTGAGTACATAACTTCTTATTGCATAAAATAAATTCTTATCTATCCCACCACTCTTACATTTCAAAAAATGTGCTCTGCTCTCTCTTCCTGGAAAATAAACATTCTTTCACGTTTATCTTTATCTTTATATGGCATATTCTCCTTTACTGATAACTTATTTATTACCAATCTCCATAGGAAGTCATGACACTCTATCTTGGCATACCACCTTTCCCTTACTTTAGTTGCTTTAATCCCCTCTTCTGCCTTTTCACATGGATTTATATAATAATATTATTTCATCACTTTATTATACCACATCCTTCTGTCTTTCTCTATATCTTCAATTTTTATTTTCCATGTTAGCATTTTTTCTTGATATTTTTAACTTATTCATGTACATATTATTTTTTCTTTTTCTTATTCTCATCATCTCCCAGAACTTCTTCCTATTACTTTCCCATTCTCATTTTCTTCCATTAACCTCTTTAATACATTTATTATTTAAAATCTGGGACCTGCTAAGGTGAGTCCCAAACCAGGGAGAATGAATAACCAAAGGAATGGACTTGTATATAGTCCGAGATGCCTTTTCTTGGATTATTGCCTTTTCTCCAAGGTATAGGGATCTCAGAGTTGGTATCTATAAGTTCAGGAGGTGTGAGCGGCTAGCAGAAGTTTTAAGGTGAAGAGTGATTTTTGAGGTTCGCTCGTCTCTGGGGGGTTTTTTTTCAGCTTTTTGTCACTCAGCATTTTGAGTGCTGACATTTCAGTAGGGAGCCCTTTAATACTCTATACAAGCCTAAAACTACAGAATAAACAACTGTATTTTGTAACCCCACTTCCCCTTCATCTTCACGCATATACAACACACCAGTTTTCAATGGGTTTATTTTTGAAGCCCGTATGAAAGAAAGCACCAATTACACAATTTCCATTTCATATTTTTTCTGGGATAATATAAACATTTGTCATACATGCTATTTTCTCATTAATACAGAATTCACTAGATAAACCTTTTTTTGAAATCTAATCTATACGGCCTCCACAGAGAACATGTTTCTTTCATTTATTTTATCAGACCCTCCCATTGCATCATAAGTAAATAATTTTCCTCATATTTTATCACTAACAAAGACATTTCATTCATCAAAATTACACACCTCCAGTTGTCACCACAGTACCCAAACCCTTACTTTTATTTTTATTGAAGGTCTTTCCCATTCCTATAAACATCCATTCATGCAAACTAATATTTTCATCCAAAATTTGTTCTTGGCAATTACAACTATATTGTCTGCATTTGTCAAACCTGCTAAAATCACCACCTCCTTTTGTTTCACATATCTAGTATGTTTCATCTTATAAGCTGTTTCACTCATTATTGCATTTGTTACCCATGCAAATAATCTTCTACTTATGGAACATTCATGTCTTCATGCATATTTCTTTACTCAGCCACCCATTCACTGACAGTCTAACTCTATTATTTTGATATACTGACATATGCACTCTCCTAATTCTGTTAATTATTCCATACTTATCCATAAAATCCCACAAAGCATCATGTCCTACTGTATCAAATGCCTTGCTGATATACCATACGTTTTACATCCTCCCTTTTACTTATTTATCATCCGCAATTTTCCTCACAACCAATAACAATTCCTGACATCCCTTCCCTTCTATAATATCCCTAATCCTTACTTTCATTTTCTGTATTTAATGTGATGGGTCTCCATTTTTTATTTAATTCTTCTCATCTTTCTTACATATAAATTTTAATATCCCACTACATAACTTTTCATAAACAAACTCTTCATTCAACCATTCATTAAGTACATTTACAAACTACTCTCTTTACCAATCCATTAATGTCTTGTACATTCCATAATCTGTGCTAGCTAGGCCTGATACTAAAATCAACATTTTGCTTCCTAAGAACTTCATGCAATTCACTAATAATATATATATTTTTTTTAATTTCCTTAACTCGTTCTGGACATTTTTTACTTCCATTCCCTCTTCTTTTTACTTGTATACATATTTTCCACATGCAGTACTACAATACCAATAATTCACTCTTGTGTTCTTTTCATCTCTTCCTTTACATTTTTCATTTCCCTCACTGTACTAATGTCCTCCTTTACTATTTTACCCAGATATTAAATTAAACGCTTCAGTATCTCCTGGCTTGAATGAGACTGTCTCCATCATGAGTTTGTTGAAAATGAGAGCTTTGTTTCGTTAGGCTTCCAGTTGTTTTTACAACTGGGAGTTAATGAATAACAATATTATTTTATGAATTTTTGTAACAAATGGTTTTTATTTTTAAATGAAATAATAATAATTTTTTTGTGTAACTGTTTAAAGTTTTAAGGATAGGAAGTGATGTCATCCTATTTTTTGTATTTAAATATGTCATTTCCCTTGTATTTTTGTCTGAAGAAGTTTATTGATTAAGGATAAATGAAAGCGCTAATCTTACATTTAAATTGTGTCCAGAGTGGTGTTCTTTCCTGCTTTTTACTGCGTTTGGTGTTTTGTTTTATTTTCGAGGTGAAAGGAATTTTTTGCAGAGGCTTGCTTCCCCATAATGACATAGCTCAGGGGAGCTGCTGAGGGAAGAAGGTGGTGCTCCCAGCATGAGAAGGTAGGCCACCCCACCAGGACTAGCAAACTGGTCTGCTCCCTACTATCTGGCTCTCATTGTGAAGAGAAGAGCCAGTTTGGTTTCCCATGGAGGAACAAGTGGACTGTAGGGCTCTCACCTAGCCAGAGGAGACCTGACTTCTTTACTTTCAGAACAAATGGGTCAAGTGTGTGCCATTAATGGAACCATTGGACAAGGTCCTGTGAGGGAGCAAAAAAAAAAAAAAAAGATTAAGTGAGGCTGGCTTAGAATTTTCTCTACCTTCTTGAAAATGTGTAAAAAAAACAACATACAGTTGTTACTATAAATCCTAACCCAAGAATATAGACTATATTTTAAACATTTAAATACAAAAACAGAATTCTTAGCAATTCACCAAGTTCATAAGAGAACAGCAACAGTTAGTAACTCCACTGTTGCAAGGCATGTTGTAGCAAGAGATTATAGAGTGCCACAGCTAGAGTAAGGCAGAGTATTTTATGCAAGACTGTGTCTGGTACCAAGAAAAGAACTTTCAAAAGTAAACAAGTTTGCAAAGATTCCAGAATTCAATATGTTAACCTCACAAGCTATCCTGCTACCTTTGGTTTACTAAGCCTTCTTGTTAACATTGGAAAGAAGGATGCCTACATCCACACACCCATAGGTAAGGAGGGGGAATCCCTCTTCAGGTTTACCTTTTTGCTGTTTGAATAAATGCCCGGTCGCAAAAATAATTACTACAGAACCAAGGGGTTTCACATGTACCATATACCATTCCAGGTTAATTGCCTAATACAAGTAGCCACAATGGAGGTTACCCGGGAAGTCCTATTGTTCACCCTTCTATGCTTCCAGATTCTGGAACTTTGTGTAAGCCTTCCAAAACCTCAGATGTTAATCATTCACACTGTCTCAATAGCAGGTGTGATCTGTGCCTGCAGAAATCCACACTGGCAGCTTTCTAGAACTCAGTATTCTCTCCTCTGACTCCCTTTGACAGGGGATAGGCTAAGCCCCTTCCATCAGGGTAAGTATCTTTTAGTGTCAGCTGTAGGAATTACACAGTTGAATCTTCTTAGCAGCCTGCATTGGTGGATTACAGTCCCAGATTCAGTTAAGATCCATTTGGGAATTCCCCTTCCTTTTTATTATATACCTTTAATTTCATTCTGTTTTATACATAAAATATAGGTGTGTGTTAACATTTTATTTTTAATATACTTGTGGTTTACCATTGCTGTTAATTCCTCTGGGAATTCTAACTTTTTTCTGTGCTATTTATTTGCTTAATACTGCTTTAAAATGGGTATGGAACGTTTATGACTTGTATTGGGAAACTGTAGTTCTATACTGTTAGTTGAACACTATAGGTTCATAGGTGTTTACTAGGCTAGTTGACCACAAGGGCCTTTTTAAGCCTAGCCATGCATCCCAAATCTCTGACAAGTTCTCATCCCCTTGATAAATATATGCAGGGGCTTGGGAAGTGAAACATTTATAAGCAGTGGCCTGGGAGATGAACCAATTGCTTGGCTGCCTGTGTCCATTAGAGACATGGGTGCCAAACCAGGGATGAATTTCCTGTCCCCTATCTAATTGTCTAAGTTACATTTGAATTGGGTTAAAGAGGATCTCTGCCTCACATGGATAGGGAGCTTGTTCCAGAGAAGACATAGTTTCTGGGATACATACCTGTCGCTCCAGCAGGTCCTGCTTATATCACAGACAAGGTTAAGTCTTTAGAAGATGTAATTCTGGTGTTGTTTTGCAGATATGCAGGAAGTTTGTCTGTAGAACTTCCTTCAACAGCTGTTGGAGACAGAATACAGGCATAGTGCTTTGAGGCAGTCTGCACAGGATGTGTTATTTACTCCCTGCACTCTTTTAGTGAGGAACCTTTGTGGATATTCATTTGTTGGATGTGCCTGGTTAGGTACATACCTAAGGGGGCTTTATACTCAATGATGGGTCTGATGAATGCTGGGTACAGAGGAACAATGACTTCCTTGGACCTAGATGTCATATCTTTGTTTATAAGTTGCACAACACTGAATGATTTTCTCACTACTGTAGACACGTGATGGGTCATTTATTCAGAGCTTCCCTGTGCCTGGCCTGGACACCTGTGACTACAAGACCTTGGATTCATGTAAAACCTTCTACACAACTAATATAAGTATTTTGCACTTGCTTTAACTATCTCAGTGCTGCATTTATTGATTTGGTTGAATTCATCCCTGTTATTCAGTCTGCACTTGTTAAAGGAATGACATATGTTTGTTACTGTACTGCTCTTAGATTATTTTAACAGTATTCTGATATTCCTTACCTCCTGTGATACTGAAGATAATACTCTGAGTTTGACAAAGTTCTCATCAGTTTTGCAAAGCTTCTTCTGTATGTGTAGAAGTTCTACTACATTTGCATATATTATTCTGTATTTGGGAACTTTTCTCAAGGTTTATGAATTATTTCCAAGAATTCCTTATACTGAAATAGTTCTGCCTTTAGTTGTAAAGTATTTGTTACTGCAGTTGAGCTCAAAACCAATTTGTTTTACATTAAGTGGATTTTCTCTGCACTGTGGTGGGAGCAGAGGGCTGATTCAACCCATCTGAGTTGGGAACTGCTGGTAGAAGGCTTATTGTATGTTTATCTAATTGGCGTAAGGGCTTAACTGTGTAAAGGGTTTTCTTGCTACTGGTGTTTATGTATTTGGAAACATTTTTCAGGGTTGTGAACTTACTGAAGTATTTGTTACAGCACTTGAGCTGAAAACCAGTTCATTTTACATTGAGGGTATTTTTCTGCACTGTGGTGAGAGCAGAGGGCTGATTCATCCCATCCAAGTTGGAAACTGCTTACTGTGTGTTTATCTGATTGGCCTGAGGGCATAACTCTATAAAAGTTTTTCATCCTGCTGGTATAAAAACTTTTTTTTTTTCTGAGACTGTGCTCATTTATTCAGAGCTTCCCTGTGCTTGGGGCTGGTTCCTATGACTACAAGACCTTAGTTTCATTTGAAACCATCTAAGTTTTTTTTGCACTTGTTCTGTCTCAGTGCTATTTAACAGTTTTGTACTGCATTTATTGATTTAATTGAATTTATCTCTGTTTTTCAGCCTGCACTTGTTAAAGAAACACCATCTGTTTGCTACTGAACTGCTGTTAGTTCTTTGTGATAGTATTCTGGTTTTCTCACCTCCTCTGATGCTGCAAAAGTTGTTCTGAGTTTGCCAAAATATTTCTAAGTTTTGCAAAGTTTTTCTGTGTTTGTAAAAGTTCTCCTGTGTTTGCTTACATTTTTTTTGCATTTGGGAAATTTCCTCATGGTTCGTGAACTTATTTCCAAGGATTCCTGAGATTGCAGGAGCTCTGTCTTTAGTTGTAAAGCATTTGTGATTGCACAAGCTCAAAACTAGTTAATTTTACATTGAGTTTTTTTTTCTGCACTTTGGTAGGAGCAAGAGGGATGATTCAACCCATCCAAGGTGGGAACTGCTGGTGGAGGGCTGCTTGTGTGTTTATCTGATTGGAGTGAAGGCTTAACTCTGTAAAAGTCTTTCTTTCATCCCGTTGGTGTAAGTGTCACGTTTGTGTATCATGCAAACGCAGTTAACCATGCCTTGTATATTAAGAAATCTCTCTAGTTTAAAATCCTCAATAGGAACTGCTGTCCATAGTCTCCCACCTTTCTTTGCTGTTCGACCAGCTGCCAGTTTGCACAGGGAGTAGCACCACTGCAGGTCATGCAACGTTTATTTGCATTTGTTTACCGGGATGGTCCAGCTGGGCCAGAAGTGCCCAATTTCATTGGAGTCCTGGGGAGAAAAGCTCCACATAATTTACATTAATGAAGACATTTAGTACATATTATTGGCAGCTTATACAATTGGTGAAAAAAGCAGTACATAAAGTAATCATTCTCAAATCAAAGATATTATACAGGCAATATAGAGTATGTACATGAGAACATTCCATATGAGTAGTTTTCAGCTAGCAAAGTTTATATAGGACACTTCATGCAGTGGGTGCAAAGTAGGTATAGGAATTAATTAGAGACTAGGTTCTTAAACTTTTTACATGTTTAGGAGGTGTAATAGCTGAATGATAGGTTGTATGACTCCTGTTGCAGGAATCTGCAAAGTCAGTAGACATTGTTGCAGATATAAGTGGTGGTATGATATTAAGGTAGGTTGGTTCAATGGTAGGTCTGTAAATGTTAGGAAGGGAAGGAAGAACAATGTGCAATAACCAAGAAATAGTAAAGCATTATATACACAAGAAAAACTATTCTGCATTAAATGGGCATGTAGAGCTATAGTGCAATAAATGGGGAATTAGAGCTGTAGTGCAATAAATGAACAATAAGAACTGTATTACAATAAAGCATTAGCAATACCAATAATAGTAAGCAAAATATTGTTCAGCAGGATTGTGTTGTCAAAACCATTGCAGTAGTGCTGTATGCCTTGACTGTCTATGGTAAAGTTGCTGCAGTCAAGTATAACACTGTAGTAGCTGTAGTCAACAAATCTAATGATGTGAAGTTGTTAAATCTCACGGTTTATTCTCACTGATGAGTTCAGAGCCGATCCTCGGCTCTAACACGGCCGATAGCAAAGCTCAAGTTTGCCAGTAGCTCGAGACCAAGCCCCTTATCCCACAATGCACTGCTGGAATTACCTCAGATCTGGTTTGCCACGGCAAGAGAGATCTCGGTGATCCAGTTAGCTCGGACCATTTTGACAAATCGCAAGTTTAAAAAACTATTTTTCTAGTTTTTTGGGTGATTGCTAGTGTCAGTGTGTTTTCTAGTTTAGAATAATAATAGTTTAGTAGGTTAGTTTATGTAGAGATCTACGCTGTGTGTAGTTTTTGTTTTCTTAGTGTTAGGCCCTTTCTTGGCCCTATTTAGTCTTTTTATCTTCAAGTGTTACTAGTTTTCTTAGTGTCGGCTTAGTTAGCCCTGTATTTAGCCTTTACAAGTATTTTTTGTGGTGTTCTGTTGAAAGAATGTCTGATGATAGAGAGAAATCTCACCCCAAATCTGGGTTTAAAAAGTGTCCAGATTGTGGACAGAAAATGTCCGTTATGGATGGACATGTCCAATGTGTCTATTGTCTGGGGGGCTAAACACCTCCAAGACTCCTGCAGTATATGCTATTCCTTTTCATCGAGGGTTATCTTAGAAAGGAAGAGAAAACTTGTAGATAGGGGGTTACTGCAGCATTCCTTTTCTGAAGTGTTGGGTAGCCAGGAAAGGGCCAGCACTTCATCAAAATCTTCGAAGTCTTCTGATTCCGAACAGACCAAGAGGGCAAAGAGATCAAAATGTACAGGGTCATTGGCTCCACAGCTTTCGGAACCGAGTGTCCCTTTGGTGCAGAGCCAGCTCTCAGTCTTGGAGCCGGTCTCCGAGGTCCCCTCATCTCCTCTGATCCAGTCAGCACCTTCGGTGCATTCCTCTAAGTCTTCGGTCAGCCTTTCTGATTTGGATATGAATCAGCTAGTGCAGAAGCTTTTAAGGGCACCAGGACTTGCTTAATTGTTGTCGGCACCGACCACTTTGTCAGAGACGAAGACCATTGAACTGGATTTGACTACTCCTCCTCCGAGCCATACTGGACCTAAAGTAAAGGAAACATTAACCAGGTGTGAGCAGGAAGGCAAGACCCTATCTGCCTTTGAAGTCCGTTTTTCTACCCCTACTCGGCCCTATCCCAAGGGCCCTAAGGGTGAAAAAATGTGGTTTCGAAAAGCACAGGTGAACCTTCCAGGACACACGTGGAGAAACCCCCTCTAGAGGCAGAGGAGGGAATTATAATGGAAGACGCCGCCCGTGTGGCAGAGGGGGTCCACAGCAACAGGGCGACAGAGGACAGTTCTCTGGTCAGCCCTACCAGCGCCCCTGAAGGGAGGCCCGGCTGTCTGGCTCTGGAGGCAGCCGGGGGTTGCTTATCTTTGTACCCAGAAGTCTGGCTAAACATAACGTTGGATATTTGGGTACAAAGCATTATTTCCAGAGGATGTTTCATACCATTCTCTACCCCCCCCCACTCCTGTATACAGAATCCCAGATGTTCCACCCAGTCTCAGGGAACAAGCAATCATAGAGGTCCACAAATTGCTAGAAAAAAGAGTCATCCAACCAGTCCCAGCCGACCAAGTTGGATTCAGAACTTACTCAAGATTCTTTTTGGTACCAAAGAAAACAGGGGACTGGAGACCTATCTTGGACCTCAGTAGACTCAATCAGTTCATAAAGAAAGAGAAGTTCCGAATGGTCACACTTCAGTCCATTCTTCCCTTCCTAGGGAAAGGCGATTGGATGTGCTCCATAGATCTCAAGGGTGCGTACTAGCACATAAAAATGAACAGACATTCTAGGGATCCTCTGCATTTCTGGCTGGGAGCCAATCATTACCAGTTTCGAGCCCTGCCCTTTGGTCTCACTACAGCCCTCAGAGTGTTCACCAAATGCATGGCAGTGGTCACGGCTCACCTGAGGCATCTAGGATTCCAGGTGTTTCCATACTTAGACGATTGGCTCCTCACCGCTACCACCAGGCATCAGTTGACTCGGGCAACACAATACACTCTGACACTCTGCCATCAATTTGGCATTACAGTCAACTTCGAAAAGTCTGTCTTATCGCCATCGCTGCATACTGTTTTTATAGGAGCAGACTTAGACACCTCAACCACCACTCTACATCTTCCAATAGAAAGAGCCTCACTTCTTCACCAACACATCAACTCACTGGTGTCATAGAACAAAGATACAGCAGCAGAGGTCTTGAAGGTGCTAGGTTTGATGGCAGCTGCAATCCTGGCCGTACCACTCGCAAGGGTGCATATGCAAATCCTTTAATGGCTCCTCTTTGCTCAGTGGTCTTAACAGAAACTGTCGATGCATCACATAATTCTCATCACAGATACCTGCAAGAGAGACCTTTGGTGGTGGTTGATGTCTCCTCATGTCACAGTTGGAAGACCCTTTGTCCCCCCCCCAGTAGCCACTGTGACCATGGACGCTTCCCTGATAGGGTGGAGGGGGGGCATTTTCAGGGAAAGACTGCCCAAGGCACATGGATGGATCAAGAATCACATCTGCATATCAGTTTTCTGGAGTTGAGAGTGGTACTTCTGGTGTTGCAGTACTTTCAGGACTCTCTTCCTTTAGGGACTATTGCAATTCAGACTGACAACATGTCAGTAGTCTGGTACTTGAACAAACAAGGTGGAACCAGGTCTTACCCCCTTTGTCAAGAATTCCTCAGGGTCTGGCAATAGGCTGTGTTGTCCCAGCATTTTCTGATAGCAATGCACATCCCGGGAAAATCCAATGTGATAGCGGACAAGCTAAGCAGTGCGATATTGCTCCCTCACGGGTGGTCTCTCAAACAATAGGCTGCAGAGTTGATTTTCCGCAAATGGGGCCAGCCTTGCTGCGACCTCTTTGCCAGCCACATCAATTAAAAATGCAGAAGCTACTTTGCCCTAATACTACCTCCGGGACATCCCCCGAGAGATGCACTCGTACACAATTGGCCCCCGGGTCTCCTTTATGCATTCCCACCCTTTCCATTGATACCCAGATTTTTACAGAAAGCAAAATCACTGGGAAGGATTGTCATCCTCATAACCCCCTACTGGCCTCGACAGATTTGGTTCCCGTTTATCCACCATCACCTGTTGGAAGATCCATGGATCCTGGACCTTCTGACACACCTGTCAGGGGACCTCCATCCTTCCCTGCAGTCCCTGAAACTGACTGCTTGACTAATCCACTTCCCCTAATTGCCAGGCTTCATTCAATTTCAGAAGATACAAGACAAATTCTATTACCTTCTCACAAGCCATCCACCAGAAAATTATACTACAGTAAGTGGAAAAGGTTCTCAATTTGGGCCAACACTATTGACCCTTTCCGAGCTCCATCCATCCATTTTAGAATTTCTGACAATGATTTTTAAGGAAGGGGCAGCAGCTGCTACAGTTCGAGTCCAGGTAGCCGCCATCCCAAATTTCCATCTTGGATTCTATGGCTCGAACGTTATGGGCCATAAGTTATCTAAAACTTTTCTTAAAGGTGTTCTTCACATGAGACCTCCTGTCATAATTCCTTATTCTCCCTGGAATTTGAACTTTATGCTGTCTCAAATTATTCTCCCCCCTTTTGAACCAGCATCTTCTTGTGACCTCAAATATTTATCCTGGAAAACAATTTTTCTAGTGGCCATTACCTATGTCCGCAGAGTGTCAGAACTTCAAGCATTATCTGTCAGACCACCTTACCTGATTTTCCATGCTGATAGAGAATCTCTCAGAACAAACCCCCTCCTTTTTGCCTAAAGTCTGTTCTGAATGCAATATCAATCAGGTAATTGAGCTGCCAGTCTTTTTTCCCAACCACTCTAACAAATTGGAATACATGCTGCACAAACTTGATGTACACAGACAGCTCAGATTTTATCTTGACAGAAATAAGGATATTAGAAAATTAGATCATCTTTTTGTATCCTTTTCAGAAGCTAGAAAAGGTAATCCAGTGGCTAAAACAACTTTATCTAAATGGTTATCAGATTGTATATCCTTTGTTTATGCAAATGCTAACATGCCTTTGACACACAAACCTAAGGCTCATTCTACCAGAGCCGTTTCTACGTCTTCTGCCTTTCAAGCTAAATTGCCCCTTGACAATATTTGTGCTGCAGCCACATGGTCTAAGCCTCATACCTTTATCACACATTACAAAGTGGATAATTATTGGATATTAGTGGATATTATTCTGTAAAATAGAGCTAAATTGTTGCTTAGATATCTGTTGTCTTACTGCTCTGCAAATATATAGAGATCAGTATATATTTTTTGGCTTTATAATTTGCACATTCCTGACATCTGTGTTGAAACTGCCCCCCCCCCCTTCCTGTTCTTGGCTGTAGTTTAAATGTGGTGACTTTTGCAGTGCCTGCCCCACTGTAGATTTGATCTAGGACACTCCCCCAGTCTCATCTCTTTACCGCATTCTACCTAATAAACCCTTTCTGCACTTGCTTTTAGTCCTTTTTAATTTAATTATATTTTTTCAAACTGTGTGTGGACTAATATTGCTACATACTCAAGTGTGCCAGCTTGCACTGCATGAGAATTGTTTTTACTACTGCCTTTGCTACTTTTCTGAAAAAAAAAAAATATCTGCTTTTACTGTATTTGTGTTTCTTCCTACTTTATTTTGCTTTTGCATCATCTTAAAAGTACTCAATTGTATTTATTACTGCTTGGTGTAACTCATTCTAAGCCTTTTAGTTTAAACACTTGGGCTTCAGACCAGTTGTTTTACATTAGGAAGGCTTGTGGCCTGCACTGTGGTGGCAGGACAGGTAGCTTACATCCTTCTAAGTTGGGAAATGCTGATTGAGAGCTCAGTGTCTGTTATTCTAAAAGTGTATTAGTTCTGGTTTAAGCACTTGGGCTTCAGGCCAGTTATTTTACATTAAGAAGGTTCGTGGTCTGCACTCTTGTGGGAGGAGAGGCTGGGCTCTGCCCTTCTGAGCTGGGAATTTCTGGTTAAAGGTTTATAGTGCCTGCATATTTGAACTGTTTCTTACTGAAATTGGTATACCTTGTTTGCTGTAGCATAGACTAGATCCAGGCCTGCTGAATCTAGCTTTGTTTGTATGCTTGTTGTTTGTTTACTTGTTATTTCCCTGGAAAGCTAATTCCACCTAAAACGCGGCTTTTCAGAGCTTCTGTGGATCCCTAGTGATATCTGCATTGCTTACTGTACTTATTTCCTTGTTTCACTTGAAAGAAAGTTACTGTTTGTCGGTTTTGCATTTAAGTTACCTGTAACACATTGCACATAAGTTACCTGGCACTTGCTCACTAAGCAATTATATAAGTCAGCACTAAAAAATTAAAAGCACTACACCCTCACAAACTCCCCTTGAGTACCTTGTTCCCCATTGGCCCTTGTTTTCAATTATAAAGGAATTCCCAATACTATTCTAGCATGTCCAAAGGTCAGTTGTCATTCTCCTCTCCGGTCCAGCTGGTGAATCTGGGAATCTTGAGGCAATGTTACAACTGCCTCATGTGCACAGACAACCCTCTCCTCCTCCCAACAAATTCCAACACATGTGAGAGATGCAACCATATAGCCAAACTGGAGGCTAAGCTCTCTCAACTCAGTACTGGCATAACCAGTCAGGAGGAGAAGGAAACCACACTCACTACAATTCCAGTCTCACATAGACCTACCACGACAGCAAACCAAACACATAATCACACACAAACATACTCGGAGGCTCTAAATAAAGATCTGCCTAAGCAGCAGAGACCTCCAAAGCAGACACCCAAGCAACCGCTACCCCAAAACAAAACATGTGCAATACATATCTCACAAAGCCAGTGTGCCAAACAGTCACAGCCCTTAAGGCTAAACAACACACCTGATACACTTGTAATAGGTGACTCTATCGTCAGGCACACTGACGTCCCGCTTACCAGGCTGAATAAGGAGAAGGTCACGGTGAGCAGCCTGTCGGGTGCTAGGATCCGCCACATAACACAAGCACTCAGGTCACTCCAAGGCAAGTACAAATATGACTCAGTCATTGTCCATGCTGGTGTGAATGACCTGAGACATACCTCCCTGGACTACATGAAAAGAGACATAGAGGAGCTCTCTGAGCATGTAGCCTAGGCCAGTATGACCCTGACCTTGAGTAGCATCTTACCGTCACCAAGAATGATGCCACAATATGAAGACAAGATGATCAATTTCAACAATTGGCTTAAGTATTGGTGTCATTCAAAGGGGATCCAATGCCTGTCAGCCTGGGATGATATGCTCGACAAGCCACGATGCTTCACTAAGGACGGCTTGTACCTGTCATCCCTGGGCTTTCAGATATTGGCAAAGGCTCTTGCTACCCCCATAGTGCCTTTTTTAGGCAAAGCTCAAAAGACAAACCCACCTCCATAGGTATCACAAGGGATAAGAAACTAAGAGTAAGGCTACTCAACACCAGAAGTCTAAACCTTAAGATACATGCACTCGAATCTCTCCTTAGCATGGAGAACATCGATATTTGTGCAGTAACAGAAACCTGGTTCAGGGCTCCCGAGAGCACCCCAGCACTACCAGGTTATACGTCATACCATGCTTTTCGGCCCCAAAACTTGGACCGAACTACAAAAGGAGGGGGAGTATCAATATTCATCAAAGATACCCACACCTCCAGGTTGGTGGCACAGCACAAAGCATCAGAGACTATCCATGTGCAACTAACAGTGGGTAAAACTGCCCTCCAGTTTATAGCCTGCTACAGACCACCTTCCCAAACCCAGGAACCCCACTCGGCCTTCCTGAGAACACTGGAAAATATGAAGGTCTCTCCAAACACCATTATATTGGGCGACGTCAACTACCCAAACATAGACTGGGAGTATTACTCTAGCTCCAACACCCTAGCCCAAAGGTTCCTAGAATTCATAAACTCAAATGCTATGGAACAACTTGTTACCACTCCCACAAGAGGGGAAAACATACTGGACCTGATCATCACCAACATGGGGACTCTATGCTCCAGACCAGAAGTATATCCCTCACTGGTAAGATCAGACCATAAACTAATCCACCTAGATATTCGCATCCCGACCCCACCCCCTGCCCAGAAAACCACAGTGAAAAACTTCTCTAAAGCAAATTTCACACTCCTCAAAACCGAGGTGGAATCCTTCAAAGCCCCCGGGCCTGTGGAAAATACGGCCCAGACCGCAGAATCCTTTATAAATGCATTCTATGAACACCTTCAGGAATGCATGCATCATGCAATCCCAAATAAAACCAAGACCCAATCCTCCAAAGGCAGACGTCCTGTCTGATGGACCCCAGCCATAAACAAACTATACAATAGAAGGAGGAAGCTACTACATGATAGAGCAAAATCCCAAAAAGGGAAGGCATCTCTGATCAGTATTAGCAAAAAAACTACGGGCACTCATAAAATCGTCTAAGGCCAGCTTCGAGAGAAAAATTGCATAGGACACTAAGGATAATCACAAGGCTTTCTTTAGTTATGTTAGGAACCTGGGTGGGAATTCCCAGATATGCTCAGAATTAGTCCAAAATGACAAAAAATACACTGAACCCACAGACATTGCTAACATCCTAGCTGACAGGTTCAGCACAAACTTCTCCCCCCAAAAGGGCAAATATCTATCCCAGCAGAGTGCTTCCCCCCTGACATCTCAGATGCTCAGGTAAGAGCCGCCCTCTCCAAAGCAAAAAACACAGCATCAATGGGACCAGACTGTGTCCCGGGCTGCGTCCTACATGAACTCCGAGAAGAGCTAAACCCAAACATAAAACTACTGTTCAATCTCAGCCTTACTACAGGATATGTACCCAAAGAGTGGTGTACAGCAACAGTGGTCCTTCACCGGACCCTGGCAATTATCGCCCCATAAGCCTGACTAGCTTGGTCTGCAAAGCTATGGAAAGGATGATCATGGACCTCATAAATAAAGATACTGGGGACCTACAGACACTGGATCCTACCCAGTTCGGCTTTGTTAAGGGAAGATCCTGCCTTTTAAACCTGGTCGACTTCTTTGAAACCGTCACCAAGGCCATTGACGAAGGGAAGGTGGTCCACACAGCCTACCTGGACCTCGCAAAAGCCTTCGATACAATACCCCACTCGGGCATTATAGATAAGCTCACCAGCTTAAATATAAACCCCTATGTCACTAAATGGGTTGCAAACTGGCTCAAGGACAGAACCCACATGGTTAGAATTGCTGGAACCATGTCAGACTCCAAACCAGTTACAAGTGGCGTCCCACAAGGCTCAGTCCTGGGACCTCTCTTGTTCGGTATATATTTCTTGGAGGTACAGGCCAACACGGAAGGACTGTGGCTGACCAAGTTTGCAGATGACTGCAAACTGGGTGCCATAATCGAATCTCCAGCCGACACAAGCATCCTCCAAAAGGGCCTCATAGAAACAGACAACTGGTGCCAGAGCCATGGCCTCAAGCTAAACGCCAAAAAGTGTATAGTCATCCCCTTTGGCAAAAACAAAGTGCCCACAAATTACCACATAGGTGGTAATCCATTAAGTACAGAAGAATTAATTAGGGACCTGGGGGACCCAAGTTGATAGCAATCTCTCATTTGACAACCACGTGGCCAAAGTGGTTAGAAAAACATTTTATATAGCCCACCTAATCATGAAGGGATTCACATTTAGATCAGGGGAGGTTATCATGCCTCTTTACTCATCCCTCATCAGGCCCATAATCGAGTACAGTGCCCCTTTTGGGATGTACCTTACCAAACACCTGCAGCAACTGGAAAGACCCCAAAAGTACCTCACCAAGAGGATCAAAGGGCTCAAACAGATGCCATATGCTGCCCGGTTAAAGAAACTCCAGCTCTACTCAGTGGCATACCGCCTGCTCAGAGGTGATCTGTGCCTGACGTATAAAGCCATGTCCAACCCAGAATTAAGGGACATGCTGCACATCAAAAAAACCAAATCCCATCGAGCTACGTGCTCAAGAGTCTTGAACCTCAGCACTGAAATAAATAGGACATGCTGGAGGGACAGATTCATAACCCAGAGGCTCCCTTCACTCTGGAATAAAATCCCAGTCCAGGTTAGGCAGAGTCCCTCATTGACTCTCTTCAAGAGGAATCTTGATGAGTGGATGGGAGATCGTAGGTTTACCCCGGGTATCACTTCTGTGTCACTGTTAGACAGAGGCACAGTATATTAACCTCGAAAAAGGGCGTAGCAAAATTAATTTAAAATGGGATGGTGGCTTAATGGCTAAGGTGTTTGCCTTACAAACACAGGGTGCAGGGTTTGAGTCTCACAAGGGATAATTGGCTAGGCTTAAAATGGCTCACAAGGGCAGTTAGCTTAGTACTAACCTATGAACCTATGAACCTATACTCTGGCTAGGCTTATAAATGCCCTAGGGCAGATAGCCTAGTATGAACCTATGAACCTATGATAAGGCTTCCAGGGACAGGTCTTCCTTTGGTTCCACGGTACTGAAAAACATACTTCCTTGAGCCACCCAATATTGAGGGTGCTAGGGACGCTACCCATCAGTGAGAATGAAAGGCAAGATTTAACAACTTCACATAAAGAAGTTATGTACTTACCATAACGTTCCATGTGAGTTGTTTATCTCGCCCTTATTCTCAAGTCCCTCCCTCCTTCCCCCTCCTGGCTGACAGTAGACTTAGAGGCTAGTACTATCCTGGCTCCTCAGTACTTCTTTCCTTTGGAAAGTGTTTCCCTTTTAGAGTAGGGTAAAGGTTTATGTATGTGTGTGTGTATATATATATATATATATATATATATATATATATATATATATAGATATATATATTTATATATAGATATATATATATATATATATATATATATATATATATTTTTTTTTTTTTTTTTTTTTTTTTTGCAGCAAACAAGATCTGAGGTAATTCCAGCAGTGCATTGTGGGATAAGGGGCTTGGTCTCCAGCTACTGGCAAACCTTGAGCTTTGCTATCGGCCGTGTCGGAGCCGAGGATCGGCTCCGAACCCATCAGTGAGAATAAAGGCGAGATAAACAACTCAAATGGAACGTTATGGTAAGTACATAACCTCTTTTTCTGCAGACTGTATTGCTCAACTCATAGTACTGTCCAAGGCTATCCCCAAGCCAATATCAGTCAGATAATGCTCTCTCTCTCTCTTCCTCATGCATCAGGTAATAAAGGTATATGGGTGAGGTAGGCCAGTTATTGTGTGTGGACTTCACAGATATTTCAAACCAATAACAATAAAATGTGTTCACTAGCATTGTTGATTTTAAACTAGTGATCTAAACTTTTGCTTTCCCCATTCCAATAATTAATGCAGTCTATGGTTACAAATTAGTGACTTCTAATTGAACTTACTGTGACTGTAGCCTAACCTGTTCAGCAGCGGTGAGATGTTACATACCATTTAAGTTAAGACCCGAACTGCATGATTCCTTATAGCTATTTTCTGTAAATATTGTACTACTATACTGTATTAACCTATGTTTTATGAGGAACTAGTCTAAATGGTATTGTGCTACTCCAGTGCCTGTTGATATGTATATTAGCTATCTCTGTGAATGCTCACCTAACCCTTTTCTGTGTAACCTGTAGCCACCCTTTACTTCTCTACTCTGTACCAACATACCTTGCCATTTTTACTATTCCTGTACTTGCTGAACATTGCTCTCTGCATTTTTTCTCTCCCATCTACATCCCTCCCCTTTATTTCTTTTTTCCCAACTTTCTAACATAGCTTACATTACTATCTGGTTAACAACTTCCTTCTCCCATTTATTTTTCATAGGTCCCGTCCTGTATCGACTTTATTTATCTATTTATTTATTGACATTTTTTAACTGGGTTGGTCCAGCTGGGCTTGTGGCCCATTTTCAGTGGAGACCTGAGGAGAAAAGTTCCAAAAAAAACACAGTTTACAGAGAATCAAACATTTGAGTCAAAACTATGGTTAAAATCAGTTGTACAAGAATGTTAGAGAGACAAAGCAGAAATGCAAACATGATATATACATATCGATATTTTTACAGACTAAAAAATATATTGCTAAACATTCTACTTAGACCTTTAAGTGACTCTCCCCTACTCTTTCCCATCTAATGAGTATCTGGTATAATTAATAGGCACTTTCCTGTCATTTCTCTTTCTGGCCTGGTGGATATGGGCATCCTGAGGCAGTGTAGTAACTGGCTCATGTTCACTGACAACTCTTTAATTTTAGGTCATACAAACACAGTGTATGAGAGATGTAGATACACAGTGTCACTGGAGGCAAAGCCCTCACATACACACACAAAAATGCAAACCAGGTTGTCAGCATTACACCCAAAACATTCACTGCCAACACTAAGGAACAAACACATAGACCCACATATGTGCATGTACTCGCATATAATCTATCCAAACCTCCAAGACCTCCAAATAGCATCTCTCTTTGATCCTGCACAAACTCAAAAAAGACAGCACCTCACAAATCACATAACTCTGAAAATCATAGTAGCCATTCTTCCAAGCCCTTAAGCCAACAAACCAAACAGCCATAGATTCTAGTTATTGGGGATTCCATTGTAAGACATCCTGATGTCCCCCTTATCAGGCTAAACAAGGAGAAGATCACAGTGAGCTGTCTGTCTGGAGACAGAATTCACCAGATCACGCTTACACTTAGGTCTTTAAACCACAAATACCAGTATTACGTGGTCATAGTCCATGTGGGCATAAATGATGTAAGACATACCTCACTGGACTACCTAAACAGAAATATGATGGGGTGCTGTCTGAATATATATCCCAGGTAGGTATGAATCTAGCCTTGAGTGGCATCCTACCTTCACCATTGTTGATGACACACTACCAGCAAAAAATGATTGACTCGTTTTGGGCTGTGCCAAATTGTTAAACCCTGCAACATAAAAGTCACTCATGATTACCTAAAGGTACTGCTGCTCAGTGATAGGAGTTTAAATAAAAAACTGCATTCCCTGGAGACGCTGCTTACCCTGGAAAATGCAGACAAATGTGCAGTCATGGAAACATGGTTCAGAATCATGGAAAGCACCCAGACTGTCAAAGTCTGCATTGCCTTTCATATATTTCGATCTCCCTCAGTTCAGGATAAGTTGAAGGGAGGAGCTGTCTCAGTGTTCACAAAGGACAAGTACACTGCTAGACTGGTCCAACAAATGACTCGCTTGAGCTGCTTCATGCTCAGCTAACCGTAGGTGCAACTCCCTATCATATCCTTGCTAGGTACAGATCCCTTGACATGAATCTGCAAAACCACACCTCCTACCTAAACCTGTCTGGAATTTTTTGACATTCAGCCTAACACCATACTTATGGGTGACTCATCTACTCCTCCATAAACTGTGAGATTTATACAACCGATAATTCACTTGCTCAGATGTTTTGGGGCTTTGTCAATGCAAACACCCGGGAGCAACTAGTTAGCTTCCCAATTAGAGATACAAATATTCTAGACCTAGTCCTCACGAACATGGGGGGGGGGATGCTGTTCCTGCCCATGCATTAACTCCTCCCTGGTAAAATCTGTCCACAAAATAATCTCCTTTAGTATTAAAACTAACCTAAAACCTCCATCAAACTCCAAACCTGTTTAGAACTTTGCTAAGGGCATTTACCTCAAACTAAGGGCCAGCTTATTAAACCTCCAAGCCCAGGTCATACAGAGGCCTACTGTAAGTTGTACACAAAAGCAGTGAACAACCACATTCATGCCAGAATAGAGGAGGCAGTACCTGTCCGAGTCAAACCTATGATTACTTTAAAAAATATACCACCCAGGTGGACCCCTAGCATAAATAGGCTATTCAGTAAAAGGGAAAACATCCTCTCCAAAGCCAAGAAGGAACAGACAAAACAGTGCAAAAAGGCAGTTACCTGTCTTAACAAACAAATCAGAGAGTTGGTCAAATGTGTCAAAGCAATCTATAAGGCAAAGATAGCCTCCCAAGTGAAAGATAACCAGAAGGTTGTTTTTAATGATGTGACCTGCAGTGGTGCTGCCCGCAGCAATGTGCCGAGTTAATCATGAATGGCAACATGCACACCCAGCCTGAAACTATAGCAAAACTGCTGGCTGATAAGTTCATTTCAAACATATCCTTCCCATCACCTCCCACCACACCTAATGAAATACGTGCAATGCAACCATCCCACTACCAGGCATTGAGGGAACAGGTCCATACTGCATTCACTAAAGCCACAAACACAGCCTGCATGGGTCCTGGCAACATTCCATGATGCTTCTTAAATAGCTTTAAACAGAATCTATTAGGCCCATTAGAAACCCTCTTTAACCACAGCTTCTGGACGAGCATTATCCCAGTGGAATGAAGGACTGCAACAGTTATCACTCTGCACAGGGGGGGGGGGGGCATCAACTGACCCACTGAACTAGAGACCCATAAGCTTGACCAGTGTTATCTGCAAGGCTATGGAGAGAATTATCTTAGACCTGATCAATAATGACATAGGAACTCTCCAAACACTGGACCAGACCCAATTTGTCTTTGTCAAAGGGGTGTCTTACCCACTCACTCTAGTCAACTTCTTCAAGAAAGTCACCAGGGCCATGGATGAGGGTGAAATGGTAGATACCATTTATCTAGACTTGGCCAACACATTTGACACAATTCCCCACTTGGCGATCATAGATAAACTTACCGAGTTAGGCATAAACCCCTACATCATCAGATGTATAGCAAACTGGCTCACTGACAGGATGCGTGTTGTCCGGATAGGTGAATCCACCTCCAATACGAAGCTTGTTACTAGAGGAGTCCCACAGGTCTCAGTGTTGGGAACCCTGCTGTTTGGTACATACTTCTCTGAAGTGAATGCCAAGTTTGCTGACAGCTATAAGCTGAGAGCAATCACTGAATCTGCAAATAATGAGGACATCCTACAAAAAGGCCTAAAAACTACAAATGACTGGTGCCAAAACCATAGTCTGAGACTAAATGCTAAAAATGCGTAATCATACTCTTCAGTAAATCACATATCTTTACAAATTAAAATATTGATAACATACCCCTAAAGAGAATCCCAGGGGTGAGCGACCTAGGAACACAGACAGCTAGTAACCTTAACTTTGAACAGCAAGTAGCTACAGTAGTGAGGAAATCTTTCTGTGTGGTTCAACTTAAAGTAGAGGCATTGCATCAAGATCAAAGGAAATCATAGTTCCATTGAAATCGGCCCTTCTCAGGCCCATTATCAATTACAATACTACCTTCTGCATGTACCAAATCATGCACTTACACCAATTGGAGTGGCCTCAGGAGTTTCTCACTAAAAAAATGCAAACCATAAGACACACATGTTATGCAGAATGACTAAAGGCCCTATCCCTTTACTGAATCTCATATAATTTATTGAAAAGTGAAGGCATTTTCTGATTCAGTCCTGATGACAGTGTTACATATTCACAAGAAAAAATTATACAAGGGTTAGCCATTCCATGGACCTGAACCTTATTTCCGACCCTAAAGGAACTTGCTGGAGAGACAGATTCGTATTTCAAAGGCTACCTTGTCTATGGAACAAACTTCTCATCTTTAAAATGACTCAGGGCTCCAAAACCCAAAGACCCACTACCCTGACACTGTCCCATCCCATATCTGGGGAATTACGATACAGTGCTGTCATATCCTGGGTATTATTGGTAGGCATGTAAAGACTTTTGCGCCATTATCCTAGTAATCACCTATGAACCTATGGTCAAAGGCTGGATTACTGTCTGTGTGTGTCCCCAGGTCCTTAACTACTGGGTCAGCTCATAGGGGTGTGCTGTAAATATGATAGTTACCAGGGATGAATGGCTTCCTGAAGGATACTGTTATGCATTTTTTGGAATTTAGTTTTATTCTGTAGCTCTGACAACAGTTATTTGTCTGTTACGGCCCTTCCTGTAGAACATTTTTGTCAGTGGGGTATTCTTTGACTGCTCCTAATTTGCAGTCATCTGCAAATGTAGTCAGCCGGTGGCCATTGATGGTGGTCTTGATTTCAGAGAAGTAAATGCCAAAAAGGAGTGATCTTAAGACCAATCCTTGAGGGACTCCACTTGTGACTCCCCAATTCTAATTTCCTGGGTCCTGTCTGTGAGACACCTGGCTATCCACCATGTAACATAAGAGTTTATAACTGACCTCTTGAGTTTGTCAACAATGCCCAAGTGGGGTATTGTGTCAAATGCCTTGGCCAGGTCAAAGTAGGCACTGTGAACTGTTTTACCCTCTTCCATTGCTTTGATGACATTCTCAGAGAAGTCCACCAGGTTGAGTGGGCATGATCTGCCCTTAACGAAATCAAACTGGGTTGGGTCCATTGTCTGGAGGTTTTCTATGTCATTACTGCTCATTTCAATGATAATTTTTTCCACGGCTTTGCATATGAGATCTGTGAGACTTACGGCTCTACAGTTTTCAGGGATTACTGTTGCTATTCTCCATTTTTGAGGCATGAAGCCTGTTTGGAGGCTGCAGTTAAACAGCAATTCCAGAGGGCCTGATAGAGTATGTTCTATGCTATTTAGAAGATATCCTGGGATATTGTCTTGGCCCATTGATGATGTGTTCCTGGGCTTAGAGAGAGCATTAAGGACCTGTTCCCTAGTTATAGTAGGGGGGAGTTATATTTGATGGTATTTCCTGAAGGAAGATTGAGGGGGAGAGAGTGGTAAAGTTGGAGCTAAATTTGTCATCCAGCAGGTTTGCTATATCTTCTGCCTCGGTATAGGTGGCTTCATTAACAATGAGCACACAATTGTGTATTGCCATTGAGGTTGTGGACATAGCTAAAGAATCCCTTGTGATTGTTCTTGGCCTCTGAGGCCAAATTTATCTCAATTTTGACTTTGGTAAACTTTATTTGTCCTCTGAATTGTTTGTTTAGTTTAATGAAAGTGGTTTTTATACTGCGGGGTGCTACACCTCCTAATTATTGCCGTGGTTTCTTCCTTCTGTTATGCAGCCTGTTGATGATGTAATTCTAAAGGCCATGATACATTTATATAAATAATAAACCACAGAGGCAGAATCTCAGTTGCAAACATTATACATTCCAAACTGTGCGACACAACTGTAGTTACAAACATCATACATCACTTTTAACATATCCAGTCATTGTTAGTCAACCATTACATAGCTCATTCAAATCTTGACTTCTGTTAAAGCTAGTTTCTCCTCTCCATGTATTGATCCCACAGTTCCCAGTTTTTCTTATGTAATTTGCTCCTACCCTTTTGTAAAGATCCCAGTTCCAGTTGTTTTAACTCTGTCACTATCTTCACTACTTCTAGTAAAGTTGGTTTAGACTTTGATTTCCATTTTCTAGTAATTGCCTTTTTGGCAGCCATCATAATTGGATTCAACAAGGCCTTACTGTTTCTAGGTAATTCCAAGTTTGTATCATAGCTCAAAAAATCATTTCCCTAGTCACTCCAACTTGCTCATCCAGCATCTCCAGCATAGTAGTCTGCAGGGAATCTTTAAAGTCTACCAATTCATTACACTCCCAGAAAATATGTTCCCAGTTACCTCTTTCTGTCCCATCACACCTCCAACATTTGTTGTCTACCTGAGGAAAAACTTTTTTGAAGTCTGCTTGGGGTATTTTTGAGTTAGTTCTGTACTTCTTCATGGTGGATACAGCTGCCTCTATGCAGATATTGAAATGCTTGTATAGGGTTTCTTTGAACAGTTCTGCATAGGCAGTAGTGTTCTCAGAGTTTATGGGGGTTTGAAATTTTGCCAGGTTATCACTTAATAGTAGGAGGTTAGCCTTATGATACTTTCTGAATATTCCAGGGTTAGCTGGGGTTTCAGGTTATATTTTTACTTCAGAGGAGACTGTTTTGTGGTCTGACCTTACCAGAAAAGACACTACATTAGGGAGTGTGCAGCATTCTCCCATATTAGGGAGGACCAGATCCAATATGTTTGCACCCTTGGTCAGTATATTGACAATCTGGTCAAAGGAGTTTTTGTTTACAAAATCCATGAAGCTCTGTGACTGTTTGTTTGGTGTTGTACACAATTACCAGTTAATAGTAGGGTAATTAAAGAAACCCATAAATATAGTATTGGGTTGGATGGTGAGTGTTTCCAACAAGTTTAAATACATGTTATGGGTTTCTTGGGTCATAGAGGGGGACCTATGACTTGCAAAGAAGTAGTATGGGATTTTGCCTTTTGTGATTTGAAAGTGGAGTAGCTCAAGTGCATTGCCTGTTTGACCAGCTTTGAGGTGTATTTATTTTTTATATAAATCGAGACACCCCCACCTATAGTCCCTGTCAGTGTAGTAGCTGGTCTAAATGTGTGGAAGGCATTGTAGCCTTGCATTGTCAGTCTGCTTTCCATAACTTTAAGCCATGTATCAATAAACACACAGACGTCAGCATTCTCTAGGTTGAGAAGAGGTTGTAGGTGGTGGAGTTTTTTGTTTAGACTCTTAGCATTGAGCAGTAACACCTTTAGAATTTCATGGTTTTAATTTTTTTTGATTGTCCAAAGTATTTTCAATTTGGCATTGCCTAAAAAAGGCACTGTGGGTGAGGACAGTGTTTTTGCTAATATTCAAAAGCCTAGAGAGGGAGATACAGACCATGCCTCACAAGCAGCATGGTCTATTGACCATTCCCTTAGAATGATACCAGAAACTAAGCCAGTTATTAAAGTCAGTCATCTCCTGTTTGTATTCTGGCATCATCCTTAGAGAATTTAAAATGTTCAAAGCTAGTCTCATACAAGACTGGGACACATATTCCGAAAGCTCCTGATGCCTCTCTTCATATAGTCTAGTGGGTATGTCTCAGGTCATTTACATCCACATGGACCATGACTGAGTCATGTTGGTACTTGTGGTCTCTTGACCTTGAGTGCATGAGTAATGTGGTGGATCCCGGCCCCCAATAAGCAACTGACAGTGACCGTCTCCTTACTCAGCCTGGTGAGAAGGACATTGGTGTGTCTCACAATGGAGTTTCCAATGACCATAATGTTCGATTGTGTGATGACGGGTCTATATTAGAACATTGAAGTTTCAAAACTTCGAATGTTCTAATATCGACCCCTATTCAGCAAAAGCTGAAAACATCGAACATACAGAACAACAAATTTTTTCCTAGGGAAAAAATTGCTGTTCCAAAACACATACACACAACACAAGCACACCAAACAAACAACAATCCACACACATACACCTAAAATCTTACACCTAACCCTATACTAAACTATACACACACCACTAACTATCCACTTACCTTAACCCAAACCCTAAGGTCCGTCACTATCGCACACTCACCTCACCCATGCCCTAACCCTAACTCACCTACCCCACCCTAACCCTCATGTCCACACAATCTTGCAATTACCTGACCCGCGCCCTAACCCTAACTCACCTAACCCGCCCTAACGCACACATCCACACAATCGCACACATACTTAACCCGCGCCCTAACCCTAACTCACCTAACCCGCCCTAACTCTCACATCCATACAATCGCACAGATACCTAACCCACACCCTAACCCTAACCTGCACTCAATCGCACACTTACCTGAACCCGACCCGTAACTTTCCACCACAGCACTGAAAATACCGAAGCAACAGAAATGGACAACTGAATTCTTTCCCTAGGAAAAAATTCTGTTTTCTGTTGCTTCGATATTTTCACCTTTCACTGAATAGAGGTCGATATTAGAACATTCAAAGTTTTGAAACTTCGGTGTTCTAATATAGACCCGTGGTGACTTGCCTTATGGGCTTAGAAGTATAGGCTCCATGAGATGTGACTGTATGTGTTAATGGGGACGGCATCATGTATGTAGAGTTATTGTTTAATCACAGCTGTTATTTCTGTTGTTTACCTTCTTCATTTTGAAGTTTGGGCAGGAAATATTGCATTATTTCAATTTTTCCTTTATTAACACTGCAATAGCTGCTTTTATTGTGTAATCACAGTTTTACTGTAGATTACTTTATTTGGATTTTCTGTGGAGAATTTGTCATTTATGACAAATGAATCCCTAAGTAAATGCTTATTTATTGTGTTTTAAAAGGTGTTTGTTTGATTTAAGGGTATATGTTTGATTTTTTGCACTATTTAGTCAAGTGAACTTTACTTGGTACTTTGACACTGTGACAACATGTACTGCTGTTTACTACACTGTACAGGTTGTGGAACAAGGCTTAGCACATTTTAAATAGTTTTTGCTGTATGATGCAGTTTAGCCCTGTCTGCTGTGTGGGGAGATGTAATTTACATTTTCTTTTATTGCTGTACTCAGTTAGTTAGTAGTGTCAGTGTATTATTCTGGCTGGTGTTTTTCCCCTGACTGGATGGATCCTGATACCGTTTGCCTTCCCCAATCCCCATCAAATCCATTTGCACCTAAAAAAGAAAAAATACTCAACAGAAATATGCCTTAACACATTGTTTGTGAATCTGTTGCCCTAAGCCAGCCCACAGACCACTTATTTTTCCCCCAGTCTCCCTCTGGTGTGAGCCCACAGCTCTCTATGTACAAGGGTCAGACACATCCTATATGTGCTGAAGAGGTCTAGGGTAAAAGACCTATTGCCAGACATAATACTCTGTCCCCAGATATTTTGTCCACTAGTGTAGTTCACAGTAAAAAGAAACAGAAACTTCACTACACTGGAAGCAATCAGGTTAGTACCATAGATAGGGCTGATGTGATTTCCTTAGCAAACATTGTTTTACAATCCGCTAATTCCTGAAACTGCTTCTCTTCAGAATTCCTATGGGGCTACCTTCTCTAGAGATCAATTTATAGCTGCAAATTTTGATGAGGACTGTTGACGCAGATAATAGTGAACACTCTGAGTCTGTCCAATCTGATTCTTCACATTCAAAAATGCAAGCAAGTGTTCACCTTTCTTCAGATGCTAACTAGGTTTAGAAATGTATTTGACTGGAAGCAGTCTGGAATACCAGAGACTGGCAGAGTTTATGATCTTATTGAGGATGGGATTTCCAGTGTCTTGGCTGCTGCTCCACTGTTACTGACTCTGATCTTGCAGCTCTCTTTGCTCCTTTGTCAGCTGACTCAACAGTGTTTTTTTTTTCTCTCTCTCAACTCTTAAAAAGAGGTTCCTGGTTTCTACTAACCATATACCACTGCATAAAATTGGAAAGTGGTTAGAATCTTGGAAAAAATGTTTTCTCAGCCTAGTGATTTAAACTTTAGAAATTTAAATTATCAGGACTTTATGTGGAAATGTATTTTGTAGTTTGCTTACATGTCAGATGACTTTGCTATATCGTTGCCTGCTTAACTGAAGTGTTATATGAACACAATTGTTTGTAATGTGACTCAGGTTTTGAATCATGCTTTGAGGAGTGTTCTGGAAGGGGTAGAAAATGTAACCACTTCTTTTGTATTGAGAAAGGTATCCTTAGTTACATAATCAACATTTTTCTGATGATTTAAAAAAATAAGATTTTGAATGCTCCTTTAAGTTCTGAATTTCTGTTTGGTCCTGTTGCTACCCAGATTTTCAAACAATGGAATGATAGAGGTAAATTGATGCATGGGGTATGTATAATTTTTCATATTTCCAGGTACTCTACTAATAAGGCATCGAACTTCAGTGGGCAGAACAAACAAAATTCCCAGCCTAAGAAAGATAATAATTCAGAGGAGACCAAGTGGCTCAGTGGTTAAGGTGTTTGCCTATCATCTGTAAGGTGCCAGGTTTGATTATCATCACTGGAAATAGCTTTACTAATTGAAGATGTATATTGTAGCTCTGACTATGGTGTACAGGGTCCTGGGTTCAAGACTGGGCAGGGCTGATTATTTTAATGAGCTCCATGGCATGCGCGATAAATGCGGAACAGTGTAGTAGCAATAACTACATAGGTATGGGTTTGAATCTCATACCTGGCAAGTGTTTGTGTGTGTACATATGTATGTATGTCTGTACCTCAAAGATTTTAAAACACCAGCTATACTCTGTGGCATATCGTTTACTCAGAGGCAATCTCTGCTTGACTTCTTCAAGACAGTTACCAAGGCCATAGACGAGGGAAAGGTGGTTCACACAGCCTACCTTGATCTCGCTAAGGAGTTCGACACCATTCCTCACTTGGGTATTATAGAAAAACTCACCAGCCTGAACATAAACCCCTTTGTCACAAGATGGGTTGCCAACTGGCTTACAGATAGAACTCACACGGTAAGAATAGCAGGCTCCAGGTCTGACTCTAAACCAGTCACAAGTGGTGTCCCGCAAGGCTTGGTTCTTGGACCCCTACTGTTCGGCATATATTTCTCAGAAGTACAGGCAAACACAGGAGGACTATGGCTAACCAAGTTCGCCGATGACCGCAAACTGGGAGCTATAATTGACTCTCCGGCTTACACGGACATTCTCCAAAAAGGCCTTACTGAGACAGACACCTGGTGTCAAAGTCATGGCCTCAAGCTAAATACCAAAAAATGCATAGTCATCCCATTTGGGAAAAGCAAAACACCCACGAATTAACACATAGGCGGCAGCCCCCTTAATACAGAAGAAGTGATAAGAGATCTGGGGACCCAGATAGATAGTAATCTCTCCTTTGACAATCATGTTGCCAAAGTAGTTAGGAAATCCCTCTATGTGGTCCATCTAATTACTAAGGGGTTCGCATCTAGAAATAAAGAGGTTATAGTGCCCCTCTACTCATCACTCATCAGACCCATCATAGAGTAAAATGCCTCATTTGGGATGTACCTCACAAGACACTTCCAACAGCTTGAAAGACCACAAAAACATCTCACCAAGAAGGTTACTGGCCTCAAACATATGTCCTATGCAGCCCGACTGAAAAAACTCTGGCTGTACTCAGTGGCATATCACTTACTCAGAGGTGATCTCTGCCTGACTTACAAAGTCATGTCCAACTCAGAATTGATGGACATGCTCCACCTAAAGAAATCCAAGTCACTACGAGCCACGCGCTCTAGTGAGTTAAACCTCGCCACAACAATAAATACAACATGCTGAAGGAATAGATTTCTGTCACAGAGACTCCCCATGCTTTGGAACAAAATTCCTAACTACATTAGGCAGAGCCCCTCACTAACACTCTTCAAGAGAAGCCTTGACGAGTGGATGGGTAACAGAAAATACACCGCTGGAATCACTTCATTGCCTCTGCTTGACAGAGGCTCAGCTGATTAGTCAATGGGGTGGCCAAAGCCGACACACTCTGGCTAGGCTTATAAATACCCTTGGGCAGATAACCTAGTACCTACCTATGAACATATACAAGGCCATGTCAAACCCTGAGCTGTTGGACATGCTTCACTTAAAGAAATCCCAATCCCTCAGAGCCACACGCTCCAGGGATCTAAACCTTGTCATCACAATGAACAAAACATGCTGGAGGGATAGGTTCCTGACCCAGAGACTCCCCATACTCTGGAAGAGACTGCCCATACATGTCAAGCAGAGCACCTCCTTGGCCCTCTTCAAACGGAACCTTGACGATTGGATGGGCGATAGGAAATTCACCCCAGGGATCACGGCAGTCGCCCTGCTAGACAGGGGTCCAGGGAAGTAAATATTGTGGGAAGAAATATTCGGGGAATTGTTAAGGCTAGCCTTGTAGAGGCCCTTGGGCCAATAGCCTCCTCCATTCAGGGGAATCCCTCCCCATCCTACTTATCAGTCCAGACATATCTGTTCTCTCCAGTACTCCTTCACTTGTTGCAAGCAGGGGTTATAGAACCAGTTCCTGCACCAGAAAAAGGAAAAGTATTTTACTACAGAATCTTTTTTTAACCGCATTATTGAATTAACATGTAAGACATAGGTAAACATAACATTTATATAAAAGAAAACAAACGATGTTAACATGGGCTACATTCTTGGCTAGGCTTGTAAGGGGCTTGGGGCCAGTAGCCTAGTAACTTCCTATGATCCCATGTTGACAGTTACAAACATTATACATCATATTCTTTTATACAGTTATCCTCAATCCAGCGTTACATTAATTGCTATGTTCCTGCCTTCTCTTAAGCCTAATTCCTCCAAAACATTATTCTGCATGTATTGTTCTCAACATTTCCATATTTTTTCTATGCAGTTTGCACCAGCTCTTTTCTAAAGATACCTCTTCAAGTTATTTTATCACTGTTAAAATATTCACTACTTCAAATACATTTGGTTTGGACTTTGATTTCTATTTTATAGTTATTACTTTTTTGGCAGCCACTAGAATTAAACTTGACAAGGCCTTACTATGTCTTGGCAATTCAGATCCTGTATCCCAGCTAAAAAAAAAAGATTCCCTTAGTTACACACATTTGCTTGCCCAATATTCCTTTTTTTCAAAACAGGTTTATTGTTTTAACATATAAGAGAAATATCATAACAATTTTATACAGGTAATTAAAAATAGGTATTATTATAATATTCAACAAAACAACTAAAGTATTTACAAAGACATCCACTACAATCAGATCAATTAATTAAACTAAAATACCATGCTATTGAAATTAAAATTTTTTTAACAAATTTTGTAAATTATCCCATACAATAGAATAAGATGTTTTTCTGTTTGTTCTAGTCCTAATTGTGTTTATTTCCATATGGCACACTATATTCATAACATTTTTAAATTCATTGAACGAAGGAGGTGTATCTGAAATCCAATTTCTAGTTATTATTTTCCTGGCCACTGCTAGAATAGACCATAACAAGGGAAGCTTAACCTTTTTAACACTTTGAGGTACAGGTGTGTTGAATAATATAAGAGATTTAGAAATAATGAAATTATCTGTAAAAAGAGCTTGCAAAAATTCATTAATTGACTTCCAGTATTCTTTCAATTTTATACAGTCATAAAACATATGAGCCCAGTCAGCATTAATTTCTACATTACATCTCTTACATAGATTATCTTTATTATTTATTTTATTCATCATCAAAGGTGTATAAAAAGATCTATGTAAAAATTTCCATGTATAAAGTCTCCAGACAATGGAAGACGTAGTTCTGTAAGCAGATTGCAATATATATTGTTTATCTTGTTGATTTGGTGGGTCCCCATTAATAGAAGTGAAATAATTCCAGTATGACTCTACACTGTAAAAAGTTTCTTGTCTGATAACTTTATGTATGTATGAAAGTTTACCTTTATCAGAAACTTTATGTTGTAAATTTAATATCAAGTAATCAATCAGTGTTGGAATAGATTCTTTAACAGTTATAGACATTAAATCTATTTTATTAATAAGATGTTGTCTAAAGGTCTGAACCTCTAACCAGCAAGTTTCTCTTAGATCAAATTCTTGTTTTAAGAAATCTAGATTTTTAACTTTATTATCAGATATCAACTGATACCAGTACTTTAGATCATTATCTATAGCTAAATGAGTTCCTTCAGAAGTAGATGACAAAAGCATACCCTGAGTATACATTATAGGAAATACAATAAAATTCCATTCCCTATACTTAGGGTGCATGAATATAAAGTTACGATAACTAATAATACTATTTAATGGGTAACAAACCATATGTTTAGGTGTAATAGGTGAAGTACAAAATTCCTTTAGTAACCATAACATGGAGTTATTTACAATCATATTTTTATGTGTTAAGGAGATTTTCATGAAGTGTATACTAATTAGCTCCCAATAATCTTTCCATTTTGTGACATATGACTGATCTATTAATAAAGTAATAACTTTTACAATAGAAGAGATAGTATATAAATTAAAGTCTGGAAAAGAAATACCCCTTGAGACCAGCTATTAGTATGTTTCTTTAATGCAATCCTAGGTCTATTAGGTGCCCATAAGAAATTTAACATTAGTGTGTTCAGTTTCTTGATAATTATTTTTGTAGGTGGAAGTATTATTGATTGTATTAAGTATAAAATCTTGGGGAATATTATCATTTTAATAATTGTAAGTCTCTCCTCCATAGTAAAAAACATATTATTCCAGGTATTAAAAGATTTTGTATATTAAGAAAACAGGTATTATAATTATTATATATAATAGATTTAATATCTTTAGATAGTATTATACCTAAATAAGTTATCTGACCTGAATTGGGTACATATTTAGTAAAATCACTAATGAGAATATTTTTTCGTGTATATATAGGTAGTATTTTAGTTTTTCTTCATTGAATATTAAACCAGAAATACTTTTAAAATTCATCATGTTATCAAATAGAGACTGTATAGAAGAATTAGATCCTGCTGATGTAATTAGAACATCATCTGCAAAAAGTTGAATTTTGGATGTTGTATTTTCATCTATTTCAAAACCCTGTATGTCAGTACTGTTTCTGATCAAATTAGCCCAAGGCTCCATTACTAAAGTGAATAATAGTGGAGAAAGTGGACATCCTTGTTTTGTACCTTTAAGAATGGGTATTTTTTGTGAAACATATACTCCTACCTTAATATAAGCCAACGTTCCTTTGTATAAATGTTCAATTAGATTTTCAAATGCATCCGAGAAGTTTGTGCACTTCATTAAGGTAAACAGATAGTCCCAACTTACTGAATCAAATGCTGAATTTATATCAAGACTAATAAGTGTTAAATCTTTCTTTTTCCTATTTGCAAAATCTATTAATGTTAAAGTTCTTCTTATATTATCAAAAGTATTTCTATTTACAATGAAGCCTGTCTGATCTATATCTATAATGCCGGGAATGATTGTCTTCAATCTATCAGCAAAGATATTCATAAACATTTTATAATCAACATTAAGTAATGAGATGGGCCGATATGAAGAACATCTAGTTGGATCTTTATTAGGTTTTAAAATTGTCGAAATAAATGTATATTGCCAAGATGGGGGGGTTATTAACTCAGTTTGGGCCAAAATAAAACCTTATGTATTAATGAATATGTATTTTTAGAAAGGATTTTATATATCTCTGGTATAATACCATCATTACCCGGTGCTTTGTTTGATTTAAGCTTATTTATTTGTGTAATAACTTCTGTATATGAAATACTCTTGTCCAATAGTTTAATCTGTTGTTTATTAAGCTTTTTATTCATATTTGTGGTTATAAACTCATTTATTTTATCTTTAGGTTCCATGTTAATATTATTATGGTTAATTTTGTGAAAGTGATTTCTAAATTCATCTAGTATTTCTGGTATACTAGAAACATTCTTCTTTTTCCTTAGAGAAAAGATTTCTTTGATATGGTTTTGTTTATTCAACCTTTTGTTTTATTTTTAAGTCTATGTAAGTATTTGGGGCTTATTGAATAAGACAAAACTTGTATTCTCTAAAGTTATTTTAACTTTATGAGTTAAAATTTCTTTGTATTTCTCATTTAGTTTGTTTATTTCTTCAATAACTTTCTTGTCCATAATATTTTCTTTATTATTATGTTTATAAGAGTCTAATTTACTTTGAATATCTAACAATTCCTTATCCCAAGATTTCCTTTTATTATTATACCATCTGATACTTTGTCCATATAGATATGATTTTAAGGCATCCCAAACATAAACAATGGAGACTTCAGGAGTGTTATTTATGTCTAAAAATGTTTTACTTCTGAAAGTATATATTCTTTATAGTCTTTTAGTTGAGTTAAGTATGCTGGCATCCTTTTGATCTGAACATTATGAGTATTTTTATCATGAATTCAAAAACAATTGAATTATGATCAGATATAGGACATGAAATGATTTTGGAATTAATTAAATCTGTTACCATCTGGTTAGAAATAAAGACCCTATCTATTTTTGAATAAGTTTTGTATCTGTTAGAGAAAAGGTGTATGGTAATGATTTTGAATCTATCTGATTATTAATATCATTCAAATGATAAGAATTAGCAAAATCCTTTAAATGTTTTGCATTAGATGTAATTCTTCTCTTTCCTATAGTGGTAGTATCACTTTCATGTAGTATACAATTAAAGTCACCAGCTAAAATAATATCTCCTATAGAGAATGATATGAACTTATCAAGATGATGTTTCACTGTATTAATACCAATTCCAGGTATCCAATATACATTAATTAAAGTGTAAGTCTTCCCATTAATTTGTATTGTAACCATACAAAACATTCCTTTGTCATCCTGATAAGACTTAATGGTTTTAGAAATGGGCATACTTTTATTCCATAAAATAGCCACTCCTCTTTTTCTGAGTGTGCTCTGAACTAACCAATACTGTATATTTGTTTGTGGCTAGTTTATCAATATCTTTTTCAAGAGATGGGTTTCTTGTAGGAAGACTAAGTTGGCCTTATGTAAATTAATGTATCTTATTAGGCTTGCCCTTTTACATGGATTATTCAATCCATTAATGTTTAAAGAAATTCCTTTTAAAGATGTCATTTGGCATTTTTAAAACTTAAGAATCTTATGATCAAAATAACAAATAACAAGATAAGTAATGTTACATCTCCTCCTTTAGGTGTACCTTTAAATATAGCTGCATTTATTGAATCTCTTATGGGATTTCGTATAGGATTCAATTTTGTTTGTAGTGACAATGAATGTACAAAATATATTGTGGATGTCAAAACTATATACAAATAACAATGAACAAGTGAAAATAATGTAAGGATTAAACCTTGCATCCAGCCTGGAGTTGTAAACTCCAACTTAGAGTAGTATTTACCACTCAAGTTAACCCCCTACCCTAAGCAGCAGTACGTCAGCTACCACCTTATCAATTTAATACTAGTTATATTTAACTGAAGTTAACAGTTTTCAATTCAATTATCTAGCAAGACAAGACTACACATTTGGTAAAACAGCATCATATAAACTAAAATAAACCTTTTTTTTTTTTTTTTTTTTTTTTTAAAAAAAAACTGTTCATACTACTATATACATCCATTTAATATAAAACACTTGTATGCAAATAACATTCAAATAATCTTGATGTTAGAAATCAAGAGGAGAGAAAAATAAGTTCTAACATTCATTTAAATCAAAAACTTTGGCTAATATGATTCAGACATTACATATATTAGGATGCATCTATTTTCTGTCATGTAAATACAGTTAACAGCTTCCAAAAAAAACCTTGAATTGCTTGTATATGAGCATTTACTCAAACTCATTATTGCCAATAGAATAAAATATTGTATTCATAGAAATTGTTATAAATCATACTTCATAGTTAAGCAGACTCTCAGAAACATTTATATACATACCTACATACACACACATACACACACAGACACACACACACAATATATATATATATATATATATATATATATATATATATATATATATATATATATATACACACATACACACACATATACACATATACATATACATATATATATATATATATATATATATATATATATATATATACACATACACACACATACACACACACACACATACACACACATACACACACACACACACACACACACACACACACACACACACACACACACACACACACACACACACACACACACACATACACACACACACACACACACACATACATATATATATATATATATATATATCTGATCTCACTGAGTTGTATCTTTACTGAGCACCATCTTACATTGCTGTCCCTTCAATAAATCTGTCTGCTTTATACAAAATAATGCACAGCAAACACATTTTAGTAACCAGATTTTACAAACATGCTATACTACTGCTTTAAAATATATCACACGACAATTTCTTCCAGTATAGAGTTATAAAATTATTTATGCTCGTCAATCAGATGAATTAAATGAGTTATAGTAATGTATATGTTTGGGACATAGGTTTTTAACACATATTATTAATCTGCTATTCCTGTATCTGTGATGTGTCAGTGTGATATCTAGGTCAAAGGTGAGACCAGCTGCTTTCAGCTTCTCTGTGAGAATTCTGAGAGTTGAAGCTTTTGAAGTAGCTCATGGACACTGTGCATGAGACAGCCCACAATCCCAGATTGTCTCTCTTAACATTTTGGCGGGAAACTTATTAAAAACTAGTGACAAACATTCATTTAGCAGTGTAAATGCATCTAAACATGACAAAACCTTCACAATGCATTCTACAGGTTATTACAGACTCTATGTAAGTGAAATCAAGCCTAAAATTATTAATAAGTAACAAAACTCAACATTTTTGTCCCAACTCAACTCCTATGCGAATCTTATTATTTACTGTGTCTATATGATCAAAAGTATTTCTATATATTAATAAAGAAAAGAAAAGAGAGTAGAAAGTAAAAGGGAAAGGAAGTAAAAGGGAAAAGGCAGAAATAAAAAAAAAATGTAAGAGAGCGCTATAAGAAGTATATACAATAGAATATTACTTACTGTTTATATTAATAGAGTTAAAAATAAAACATATTATTTACTATTATTTAGTTCTAATTATTATTAGTTAAAGCATGAAAGATTATTTACAAACAAGCATAAGCAGTGTAATCAAGAAAGTATAATTAGGTAGTGTCATTCCTGTATCTGTGATGTGTCAGTGTGATATCTTGGTCAAAGTTGAGACTAGCTGCGTTCAGCTTCTCTGTGAGAATTCTGAGAGTTGAAGCTTTTGAAGTAGCTCATGGACACTGTGCATGAGACAGCCCACATCCCAGATTGTCTCTCTTAACATTTTGGCGGGAAACTTATTAAAAACTAGTGACAAACATTCATTTAGCAGTGTAAATGCATCTAAACATGACAAAACCTTCACAATGCATTCTACAGGTTATTACAGACTCTATGTAAGTGAAATCAAGCCCAAAATTATTAATAAGTAACAAAACTCAACCTTTTTGTCCCAACTCAACTCCTATGCAAATCTTATTATTTACTGTGTCTATATGATCAAAAGCATTTCTATATATTAATAAAGAAAAGAAAAGAGAGTAGAAAGTAAAAGGGTGTAAGGCAGAAATAAAAAAAAAATGTAAGAGAGCGCTATAAGAAGTATATACAATAGAATATTACTTACTGTTTATATTAATAGAGTTAAAAATAAAACATATTATTTACTATTATTTAGTTCTAATTATTATTGGTTAAAGCATAACAGATTATTTACAAACAAGCATAAGCAGTGTAATCAAGAAAGTATAATTAGGAATAGCATTTGAAGAACATATAAACTTTTAAAGGAAAAAAAAAAATGTATCAAATTACTGACCTTATTTTTCCTCTTCAGAAAGAGAAACAAGTTAAATCACAGCTTGCCATTAAATCTCCAGATATTTTGACTAGTTATGAAACAAAACATTTCTTTGCACACAGAGAATAACTTTGATTAAATCTTTTTCAAAATATTTGTTGCTTCTTGGAAATGCAGGAACTATATTTAAAAAGATTAATAATAAAATAAAATGATGAGAGAGAAAAAAAAAACATAGTACAAATCATTTGATGTTAAGTTGTCAATCTCGCCTTCATTCTTGCTTGATGGGTTCGGAGCCGATCCTCGGCTCCGACTCGGCACTTGCTAAGCTTGAGAGTCACTTTTACCAGCTCGAGGCAGTCCCATATCCCATGATGCAAGGCGGTAAGTACCCAGATGTCATTTGCCGCTTCGCTGATGAGGTCCTCCTTTTACCAGCTCCTGGTAAGTGATTTATACACTACTTCTTTTGCCCCTCTTTCAGTTTAAAGTTAATTTTAAACTTAAATTTAATAGTTTTAGACTAGTTTTGGTCCCTTTCTGACTAAAATTCCCTCTCTCCTTTAAAGTTTTTAGTCAGGCCTTCTCCCATCCCATTCCCCCCCACCCCTTGTTAGGGTGTGTGTGTGTGTTTGTGAGAGAATAGTTTCTCTTTTTTGGGATTGTTATATTTCTTGGACAGGTGTTGTGTGTGTGTGTTTTTTACACCATGTCTAAGAAAAGGGTCTCAGGCTTTAAGAAGTGTGACTCGTGCTGTCAGAAGATGTCTCTGACAGACGGTCACACTTCTTGCTTATACTGCCTGGGACCTCTCCACCTGCAGGACTCCTGTGCGATTTGTCATTCTTTTAGCCAGAGAGTCCTGCAGGTAAGGAGAAATAAGCTGATTTTGAGGGGCCTACTTAAGCCGGAGGGCTCTCCGGCTAAGTCGGCTCCATCTAAGACTTCTAAGTCTTCCAAGGCCCAGGCTTCTGTGTCCAAGCCTGCGGCCTCAGCTCCGACTCTTTCAGAGTCGAGATCGGCTCTGGCTGGAGCCGATTCTGGTTTGCACAAACCATCGGTGCCGATTCTGGTTCAACCACTTCGGTGTCGGCTCCGATCGGTTCCGATCACCATGTGGCTCAGGCTTCGGTGTCGGCGCCGACCGGCTCCGACACCCTTACTTTTATGTCTGTATCGGCTCCGGCCGGAGCCGATGCATCGAAACTTTCTGTCGGTGCCGAAAAGTTGTCGGCTCCAACAGCTTCCATGGTTTCGTCGGCTCCGATGGTTCCTTCGAGGAAGAGGTCTAGGTCCCCTTCCTTGGAACCGATACTCTCGGCTCTGGCTTCTCCTCTCCTCTCGAACGGAGCCATCGGAGCCGATCATCCAGGTCATCCAGGCTTTCTGACCATGATTTAGAGAGAGTGGTCAGTAGATTATTAAAATCACAGGCACTGGCCCAGATGCTACATAGTCCGTCTCAACAGACGACTATTAGTCCACACCCCATTGCAGTTCCTCCTTCGACTCTACCCCAGAGTTTGGAGTTGGAGTCTTCGGGAATGGTTTCTGCTACGGCTGAGGTACAGATACCCCCTTCTGCTCCTTCAGCCTCTACTCTTATCTCCTCTTCGAAACCTTCCTTAGAGGGATTCGGTGGTCGGGCTTTCCTGGTCTCCTCCGAGGGGGTGAGTGGCATCGGACCCTTGTCCGACCACACTCTTCCCCTTGGAGCCTCGGCCTTGGTGAGCTCGGCTCCGACATCTGCCTCGGAACCTTCCCTTTCAGTGGGTCCTGGAGTTCCTGGTTCTTCGGAACGGGTTCTCTCGGACCTCCCTGGGAGGGGAGCCTTCGAGGTGATGAAGAGTGTGCTGGCCACTGGACTCAGCCAGCAGTCTGTTCCCTTAGCTCCTCCCTCTATGGTGCCTGTCGATATCTCTGCCACTTCTCTTGCTCCCGGACCCAGAGATCCTCCGCCTCAGGTTTCCCCACTGGGAAGAGCCCCCTCTTCCGAGGATTCTCCTGATCAGTCAGGAGATCCTCCGCGAAAGAGGACCTGTAAGAGGAAACACGTAGACTCCCCCGAGTCTATCACTTCAGATACTGACTTAGTTGAGTCAGAGGGATCTCCAAGATCCCCCTTTGAGGATGTCTCCTTCTCAGACATCCTAGAACTCCTTAGACAGAGGGGAAACTGGCCCACCAATAATCCCTCTGAGGATGAGTCGGTATACCTGGAGGCATTTGGATCTCGGCCCTCCACCTCCTGGGTGTCTCCGCCTTTCGACCCCCTTATGCAGGTTATTGCTCGAAAGGCGTGGGCTGCTCCTGACTCTGTAGAGCCAGTCCCTAGGAGGCCTTCTAAATTTATTACTGCCCCGTCGGACAAGCAATTCCTCACGAAAGGTGTCCCTGCTGATGCCATGGTGGTGGTGGCTGCCACTAAGAAGGAACTTGCAGATCCTTCCGTACCTGTCCATCCTCCTAATAAGGACTCTAGGACCATGGATAGGTATGGTAGCGGATGTTCTCTTCAGCGACCTTTGCTATGCGTTCGCTGAACTACCTATGTCACTTCACCAGACTCCAGAGGGATATCCTTAAGGAGCTAGGTGAAGTAGTACAGGATCCTACAGCTGCAGGGGCTCAAGAAAAAATTGCTTCGCAGCTAGGAACCCTTAATTCTATTGCTAACTCCTCCATGCGACTGATATCATATGCTGCAGATGGAGCGAGTAGGGCCGCAGGTACAGGTGTGGCTCTTAGACGCCAAGCCTGGATGCGGCTCTGTAATTTTGCAGATCCCTTTAAGGCGTCCTTCACAAACTCTCCCTTTGATGGGTCTGCTTTGTTTGGCCCTCAAGTGAAGGAAACGTTGACCAGGTGTGAGCAGGATGGCAAGACTCTTTCTGCCATAGGGGTCCGTTTTTCCACCCCTTCTAGACCTTACCCCAAAGGGCAGAAGGGTGGCAAAATGTGGTTCTGCAAATCCCAAGGAGTCACGCCGGATTCACGTGGTCAGTTTACCCCTAGAGGCAGAGGGGGTAACAATAACAGACGCCGCTCTAGAGGCAGAGGGGGTCCACAAAACCAGGGAAGCAGAGAGCCTCTCTGACAAGCCCTTTCAGCATCCCTGAGATGTTGCCCGGCTGTCCATCCTTGGAGGCAGTCGGGAAGACTATCACTGTACCCAGAAGCCTGGTTCCCTCACTCAAGACAGATGGGTACAGTCGATCATATCCGAGGGTTACAAAATTCCTTTCGAGGAAAGTCCTTTCTATCACTCAAATTCCCTTCCAGATGTACCACCGGTCTAAGGAAATTGCAGAGTTAGAAGTCTTAAAACTACTGCAAAAGAGCCATTCAGCCAGTTACAACAGATCATTCAGAGCCGGAATCTACTCAAGGTTCTTTTGGTCCCCAAAAGACGGGAGACTGGAGACCAATATTGGATCTCAGCAGACTCAACAAGTCTGTGAGGAAGACAAGATTCCGAATGGTCACTCTTCAGTCAATTCTGCCCTTCTTACAGAAGGACAACTGGATGTGCTCAATAGATCTTCAGGATGCGTGCTATCACATAAAAATTCAAAGACGCTCCAGGAGATTTCTCCGCTTTCGGCTGGGGTCCAGTCATTTCCAGTTCAGAGCCCTGCCCTTTGGTCTCACTACAGCCCCCAGAGTGTTCACCAAATGTATGGCAGTGGTCACGGCTCACCTGAGACGTCAAGGATTCCAGGTGTTTCCGTATCTCGACGACTGGCTCCTTTCAGCCACCACCAGGCATCAGCTTCTTCAAGCCAGGGATTACACAATAAATCTTTGTTCTCAATTGGGCATCTCGATCAACTCAAAAATCATCCTTATTGCCCTGCCAGTCTATTACTTTCATAGGCGCAAACTTAAACACTGTTCGGATGTCAGCTACCCTTACAGATCAAAGAATCTCAGACATTCAAAGTCACATCAGGATCATTCTAGCCAACAAGAAGGTACAGGCCAGAATGGTTCTAAAGGTGTTAGGCCTCATGGCTGCGGCCATTACCCTTCTTCCCCTGGCTCGCTTCTATATGCCTTCTTCAATGGATGTTGTTCACTCAGTGGTCTTACCAACAACTTCCAATGCATCACCAAATACTGGTGACACAGATTTGCAAGAATCATCTTGCTTGGTGGATCACTTCTCCCCAGATTCACCAAGGCAGACACTTTGTACCCCCATCCCCGGTAGCCACTGTCACTACGGATGCCTCCCTGATCGGGTGGGGGGGGCATTATCAGGGCAGGATGGTTCATGGGACGTGGCAACCTTTCGAATACCACCTGCACATAAATGTCCTAGAGATGAGAGCAGTGCTTTTAACGTTGCAAGCCCTCAACGACTTTCTTCCCGTAGGGACAATTGCAGTCCACACAGACAACATGTCTGTAGTTTGGTATATCAACAAACAGGGCGGAACCAAGTCCCTACCCCTTGTGTCGAGAAGCGCTCAGACTTTGGCAATGGGCGATCTCCTCTCATCGGTTTCTGGTAGCAACGCACATCCCTGGGAAAACCAACATTTTAGCGGACAGATTGAGCAGAGCTATTCTCATGCCTCACGAGTGGTCTCTCAAACAATCTATAGTGGAAGAGATCTTTCTGGAATGGGGTCGCCCATGTTGTGATCTTTTGGCTACTCCCCAAAACAGCAAATGCCCAGACTTCTTCTCTCTCTTCCCACTGCCAGGCCATCCCCCCAGAGACGCTCTGACCCAGGATTGGCCCCAGGGACTTCTTTATGCCTTTCCTCCATTTCCTCTGATCCCCCAAGTTATCCAGAAAGCAACTGTTTTGAGAGCCAAATTGATTCTCATTGCTCCTTATTGGCCTCGACAAATTTGGTTTCCTTTCCTCCATCGTCACCTTTTGGTGCAGCCGTGGCATCTGGACCCAGTGCCAGATCTTCTGATTCACCAATCCGGTCAGCTGCACCGGTCTATCCATTCTCTCAACCTCACAGCATGGTTGCTCCACTTCCTTCCTTAGCCAGGCTTCCTATGATCTCTAACCCTGTTAGAGACATCATAGTAGCTTCCTTAAAATCCTCTACCAGGAGGATTTATACAAGCAAATGGAAACGTTTTCTTATTGGGCTAAAGCCAAGAATATTGATCCCTTCACTGCTCCAGTTCAAGCAGTTTTGGATTTCTTAGCGGAGATTTTTCACATGGGCTCCTCTTCTTCCACAGTTAGAGTTCAGTTAGCTGCTATCTCGAACTTTCATGTCGGGTTCGCAGATCACAACATTATTTCCCACAGGCTTTGTAGAGCCTTCTTGAAAGGAATTTTCCTCCTGAAGCCTCCAGTCAGGAGTCCTCCTCCTCAATGGGACCTAAATTTAGTGCTGACATCCTTGATTCTTCCCCCCTTCGAGCCAGCTGTTTCTTGTTCCCTGAAATTTCTTTCATGGAAAACTTTATTCCTGGTTGCTATTACATCGGCTAGGAGGGTGTCTGAACTTCATGCTCTATCTGTTCGCCCCCCCTGTTTGGTCTTCCACAAAGACAGAGTATCATTGAGAACTAATCCGACCTTTTTGCCTAAGGTCACCTCGAAGACTAATTTGAATCAAGCCATTGATCTCCCTGTATTTTTTCCAAACTATTCAAACAGATCGGAACAAAAATTACATTATCTTGATGTCCACCGCCAACTCAGATATTATTTGGACAGAACAAAACAATTCAGGAAATCCGATCAACTCTTTGTTTCCTATTCTGATAACAAGAAAGGCCTTCCTGTCTCAAAAGTGACCTTATCTAGATGGCTTTCTTCTGTCATCTCTGAAATTTATCGGCTCAGGGGAAAACAGCTGTGCTCGAAACCTAAAGCACATTCAACCAGAAGCTTAGCTACTTCTACAGCCTTTCAAGCTAGACTTCCTTTAGACACTATTTGTGCAGCGGCCACTTGGGCCACTCCTCATACATTTGTTTCCCATTACAAATTGGATTTGGCCTCCAGGGACAGAGCCAGTTTTGGCTCTACCGTTCTCAAGAGTCTGTTCCATTGAGCCACCCAGGATAGTGGTGCTAGGGACGCTGTCCCATCAAGCAAGAATGAAGGCGAGATTGACAACTTAACATTGAGAAGTTATGTACCTACCATAACGTTCCATGTTAGTTGTCTTCTCTCGCCTTCTTTCTTGCGACCCTCCCTCCTTCCCCCAGGCCTGGACAGACCTTTCTCTACAAGGAATTATACTTCTGAAGACCATACAGAGCTGGTCCTTCTACCATCCTGCAGGTTTTTCTCTTCTTCTTTCTTCCTTTGGGAAGTTATTATGCTAGGTGCTATTGCCCTTTTGTCATCAAACGAGATCTGGGTACTTACCGCCTTGCATCATGGGATATGGGGCTGCCTCGAGCTGGTAAAAGTGACTCTCGAGCTTAGCAAGTGCCGAGTCGGAGCCGAGGATCGGCTCTGAACCCATCAAGCAAGAAAGAAGGCGAGAGAAGACAACTAACATGGAACATTATGGTAGGTACATAACTTCTCATTTTTTAGTCTCTTCTTCTTCTTCTCTGAAGTCTTCCACAAAGTTTCAGTTGCCAGTCTCTTTAACGAAGGACTAGCCCATTCCATTTCTTCTATTTTTTCCAAAATCTTATTTTTTTTGATAAACAGTAAAGCAGAGTCTAAGTCACCGAAAATTTTAGGACCATCAGGAAGGAAGATTTTAAGCTTGGCAGGAAACAGAAGGTATGTTTTAAACTGTGCTTTTTTAAGCTCCCTTATTAGTGGCAGAAAAACTTTTCTTTTAGCTAATACCATGGAAGAATAGTCATTGTCAAAACGCACAGTTGTTTCATTAATCTTAACAGGAGCTTTAGCCCAAGCAGATTTAAGAACCATCTCTTTATCAAAAGATGATAGAAATCTAACTATAACTGATCTAGGATAGTTTTTGTTAGAGTTAGTATTAGCTATAGATCTATGTGTTCTTTCGATACCAAAAGAGAATGCTTCTGGTAAATCTAAAGTTTTAGGAGCCATGTTGTTAAAAAGAAGTAATATTGTTACCTTCAATATTTTCTGGCAGTCCAAAAATCCTAATGTTATTGCCTAGATCTATTTTCCAGGTCATCCAGCTTTGTTTGTAAATGTGTATTTTGTTTCAGCAGAAACTCAATGTTGATTTCCTCTTCTTGTATTCTATTTTCCATGTCATTCACAGCTTCTTCTATGCCTGTCATCTGGATCTTCTGTTGTTGCAGGTCCATATGTAACAAGTCTATTTGTTTTGTAGTTTTTTCTATGAAAGTGTCTATTTTAGTATCCATTTTATCCATCTTAGCAGTAAGTTGCTGGACTATAATTATCAGAGACTGAAGTTCTTTCTTGATGCTGGAGTCTTGAGAATTTGTCTTACTGGAACTCATTTCAGACTGATAAACTGACAGGAAAATTTCCAAAGTAATTTCTGACAGGAATATTATTAAGATTTCCTTTCTTTTTTAGATATAGTTCAAGAACTATATAAAACAAACATATTTAGAAAGAAAATTACTTAAAAAATTAATTTTTTAAGTAATTAATTCCTGTCAATGTAATGAAATTGGTGGAGCTGAAGAAATCTGCTGCTATCCTCTGTTCATCCTTGGCCACCGCTTGCCCAATATTCCTGACAGAATGTTCTTTGGGAATTTTTTTAAATCTACGAACTCATTACGGTCCCAAAACGTTTGATCTCAGTTACATCTTTCTTCCCCATCACACCTCCAGCATTTGCCATCTACCTGAGAGAAAATTCTTTGGATTCTGCTTGGCGTATAAAGTAGCTTAGCAAACACTTCTATGCAAAAATTCTAAACCCTCTAGACTTTATTGCATATTTGGGAGCCGTACTTATATCATTACATTGTTTCCTTGTCAACTGCTTAACCAATCTTTCTTCCCAATATTTTCTAATCACCTGTGATTGATTCCTGTAGTTATCATGCAATATTTTATATGGCCTACTAGTTATCCTTTACAACAGCCTTGGTTCTAACTTCAACTAAAAATTGTGCCAGTACAGGTCTTTCATTTAGAATTCCCCTATCCCTTTCTGTTTGTGTATACTCTGATATCTATCCCTGGTAGGAAGGCAGACTGTAGCCTGCAGTCCAGCTGTCTTTATGGACTCTTCCCATTTTGCTACCTTTTTCTCTAGTTATTTGCTCCCAGTACCTTGGTTCTTATGCCAGTTTTCTCCAGTAAATTCCAGCCCTCTCTTATCTACTCTGTACACTCTGCATTTGCTCCTCCTCTTCTTGTTCTGTGAAATTCCTCTTATTCTGCAATACTTTAACCATTGTCAGCCCGTCTAAATAATTTTTGTTACTTCTTAACCATATCTTTTTCTTTTATTTCTACTCTATTTTTAAACTCTACTTTAATTTTATCCCAGTCACTAGCTATAAAGTCTGAAAAAAATGTATATCTTCCCTAATAACTGTTGAATAATTTCCACTGCCCACTCCTTAAATCCTTCTCTTTTTAACAGGTAGGTGAGGAAGTGATAATGTGTAATTTTTACTTCATCATCCTGCATTTTAATCTTAGTTGTTGTTGCTGCATGATCTGAAATAGTGTCAAAGCTTTCAATTAAATGTACATGTTCCTATGAAATATTTCTGTCTTTTCTAGCCTAGTTATTGTACCTTGAGGAATAATATGCAAATACTTTACATTTTCCTTCTCCTGAATTCATGTCTTCCTTACCAAATATTTTCATAAATTTCTTCAGAAGTTTATCTTTTTTTGTTATAGTTTTTTTCTGGGTCCACCAGAAACATCTTTACTGTTGCAAATCAAGTTCTAGTCCCTAGCTATAAGTAATATTCCTTGATAAAATATGATTACTTCATCCAAAATTTTCTTACGCTCTATAATAGTTTTAGTTGGAATAGAAATACATACCAGTGTAATCCTCCTCCCATGCCAGTAGCACCTTACTACCACAAATGTACCATTACAATCTTTGTTTTCCTCTTCTATCTCCATTAGAGCTCCTCTAGCAGTATATGTGCTTCTCATTTCCTTTGTCCCCGATATTCTGCTAAATATCCATCCTGAAATCCTTTCTTTATCAAATTCACAATCTCATGTCTTTCCAAATGTGTCACTAATTGCATTGCTTATTTGCAACCTGCATTTATAACACAGAATCTTTTTGGTACGCAAAGGGTAGCTATCGTGGAGGCCATTTGTTTGTCTAAATACCTCCTTGAAAGGAGCCAAATTCAAAATGCTCATCCTGCATAGAGTCTTGTCCCTTCTTCTGGAACACTCTTTCATGGCGGCTGTAGATCTGAAAAATGCTTATTGGCTGGGAAGTTAGAATAATGGTTCAGGTGATTACCTTAAAGACACAAAGTGCAGTTTGATTTTCACATAGGGTAAATAGCTAAGCTTAAAAAGACTCACAGGGTCAGTTAGCCTCGTAGTAATCTATAAAAATGTGAACATTCCATTTGCTCCTAACGTCAGGAAGTATCTGTGATTATCTCTCATTATGATTTTTTCTGCATTACCCTTTGGGCTATCTGCATCACCTCGAATATTCACAAAGTGCCTGGTTCCAGTCATTGCTTACTGCAGGACTCAGGAAATCCAGATTTTCCCTTATGTAGACAACTTGCTGATTTGTGCAGTCTGTTTCCAGGTGTTTAGAATCATTTTATAAGGTCTTAACCATTCTAGCTCACCTGGGCTTAAAGTTGAACATACAAAAGTTCTGTCTCAGACCCTCGTAAAGAATTGTCTTCTTGGGATAGATGATTGACACAGGAAAAAAAGAATGGCCTTTCTACCAGAAAACAAAGTCCTAACATATCAGAACATTTTCAGGAATTTGTTTTCACAACAGAGTTTCGCAAAATTCTAAGTCTCATGGCAACAGTAATCCTCATGGTACCACTAGCCAGACTGCATATGAGAAATAGTCACTGGTACTTAAAAAATGTTATTCTCAGCACTTGCATCCTATAGAGTTCCACACCTTGATAGTGCACAGACAGCTCTGTGCTGGTATTTTGAAATGGGATTTACAGTACTGGAGGGATCAGATGTCTGTCAATTTTGGTGTACCCTCCTCCCTCTAGACCCCAGTTCACTCAGTACAGACAGACTTATCAGATTTTGCATGAGGAGCAGTGTCCAAGGAAGTTCAAGTGCAAGGCGAATGGGTCCTTCAAATGCTACAAAGCACATAAACATCAAAGATGCAGAGATTCAGGCATTAAAAGTTCTTCATCACTTATGGTCTCCAGGTCCCCTTTTGTGGTCACAGAAAACACCAGAGTCATGTGGTACCTGAACAAACTGGGCAGGGTGGTTGCCAGTTGACAGTGAGGGCCTGGGAGCAAGCCTTACAGCATTCTCTTGACACTCCAGGTCTTGTACATCTTGTCAGAGCAAAACATTGTGGCAGGCAAACTAAACATTTCCTGGATGGACCCTCATGACTGGAAACTTAGCACAGAGATCTTCCAGGATTTTGTCCAAATGTGGGAGACACCTCAAACTGATTTATTCACCTCCTTTCAAAACAGACAGACAGGAAAATATGTTTGAGACATCCCTGAAGCCATGCTTGGAGTTCAGATGCATTCTCCTTCCCTTGGACTGAAATGTTCTTTTATGCATTTTCACCCTTTCCACTGATATCCAAGGTAATTCTGAAGATTCAGAAATAATTACCACAGAACATTGTAGTGACCATTTGGCCCAGGCAAAGTTGGTTCTCCCTTTTAAGGGAATTGGCCAAGAGCAACTATCACAAGCTTCCTCACACTCTGGATCTGACCACCCAGTGCCAGGGGCAACTGGTGCACCAAAGCAGAGCAATTGCAGTGGGTGATTCTATGTTGATGCCTTTTAGACATTTGCACCACAGAAGATGTGTAGCAGGTATTGAAGGCAAGAAAACCTGCAACTAGAAAATCTTATGTTTACAAGTGGAAGAGGTTTACTATGCGGTGCCTAACAGATCATGCACTCATCCAACCCTACTTGCGGGGCTTACGTTGGTGTCCAAGGGTCCAGGTTACTTGGGACAGGTTGCAAAAGAAGAGAATCAGTGTAAAGGAAATGATGGCAGTGATTCTGGTTAACAGATGGTGGGTGGGGAGGGGGGAGTGGGGCGTGGGGCATAGTCCTACCTCCTTGTATGCAGACTAGCCATGAAAGCCTGACTCCTCGTCCAAGATGCAGACATCCTTTATCACATCTCAGGAAATCAAGTTGGCAGATCACTTGAGTGGAAATGAAGTGAATCTTGATGAATGGATTGTATACAGGAACATTTTCTGGATTTGATCCGCAGGTAGGCTGTGCCAGAAATAGACAAAAATTTTTGATTAAGGGTACCTCATCAAAAGGCCTCTGCAACAGATGCCTTCTTCATCAGTTTAACATGTCTGTTTCTATATGCCTTTTCTACAGTCCTGCATCTCCTTAGGATAAAGAAAAAGATAATAGAGGGCAAGCTAGAAATACTACTGATAGTTTCTCTTTGACTGAGGCACCTCTGTTTCTTCTTTTAGAAAGTGTGGCAAGGACAGAACATCTTATGCTGCCCCAGCATGTGAACCTATTATTACAGAACAAGGGCTGTCTGGTGCATCCTTACCTGAAGACTTTAAGGCTGGCAGAGAGATGGTCTACCTATCATTTCCCTCAGGCATGTTTTCAAAGGGCATTTTGTCTTTCTTAAGGAAGGCAAAGATGAATCCAATGAATCCAGAACCCAACCCAGTCCTTAGTGCCCTTGGTCCATAATTGCCTGCCAAACATTTTCAAATCAGGATTGCGTTACACCTCACTGAAGATACTTTACTGCCATTTCAGTATGCCTACTTTGAAAACCCCCTCTCTTTTCCAGTTTACCTGTGAACACTTCCTTACGGTGGCCTTACACCTAAGACCTAATAAGGAACCTTCACCACCGTGTGATCTCAGTTATGTTGTAGAAAAGCCAACCTTGCCTCCTTTAGGACCAGCTGCTGCTTATCCCTTCAAGTGCCAATCCCGGAAAACAGTGTTTTTAGTAGCCATCACTTCTGCAAGGATAATTTCAGAAATCCAGGACATCATGTGAAAAAGCCCTTTAAGTTTCCAGAGGGACACAGTACACTTCACACTAACTATTAATTTCTGCCTAAAGTAGTGATTAAAATATCCTTAAATTAAGGTATTCATCTCCCTGTGTTTTACTCTATCTCTCAAAACAAAGAGGAAAGGATTCTCCATTCATAGATGCGCATCTCAGATAATATTTGGGCAAAACTAAATAGCTAATGAACACAGACCAGTGAATTTCACTCTTTGCACAAGGTTGGGGTGTAATAAAGGTGTTAAAAAAAGAAAAAAAGGTAACATTATGTTGTTACAGCAGCAGTGCTAATTACAACTGCATTTTGTGCATGCACAGTACAAAAACAACTGTCCAGTCTGTGGCTCACCCGCAGTTGCTGTTTCTTCTTCAGGTATGAAAAGAGGCATACATATCTTAGAAGCATTTTGTGCATCACTTGAGATGAAAGCAGCCAGTAGCTTACACTTTGTGGAATGCGGGCCTGATATATGCAAGTTGGGAGACTGTCTTCTTTTTAAGATCTGCTGTGATTGTGGGCCAAGTGAGGCCTTTTTGTTATTATTCAAGACTCTGAGAAGTGTGGAAGTACTGAGCTGTGAGAAGTGAGGTTTTTCATCCAAAATGAAGACAAAAGATCTTTATTTCTACTCCGCATCAATATTTCAGTTGCAGTTATAGTGGCATGTGTGGTGATAACAATTTTTTTTGTACTTTTCTGTGTTTTTAGCCAAAAAAGGAACTTGTGTGCATTGTTTTAAATAATTTGGGGATGTTAGACTTGTAGCTTCATTTGCAGTTGTGGGGGAGTTGTGAATTACTGCAAGATCTGAGCATTGTTTATAACATTCTACTGTACTTCTATCTATTCTACTGTACTTCTATCTATAGCTGCAGTGGTTGTGCTGCGGTAGCGTTGTCGCCTCACAGTTAGACGTTGCCCGTTCGACTCTCAGAGCATCTCCTGTGTGGCGACATGCGTGAATGGGCGTTCCTTCGTTGAAGGTTGTGCGTTAGGCCCGGCAAGCCAGCACGTAAAAATCTACTGCCAATCATTAGCGGACCGGAGTTCCACTGTGGCGACCCCTAACCGGGAAAAGACGAAAGACACAAACAAACAAACAAACTGTACTTCTATCTGTAGAAGTAGAGTTACTTATAAAAGTCAGCTGTTTGCATTTTGAGCTCAGTCTGGAACCTTAGTCTTGTAGTTTGATTTTGAGCTGTGGGGGAATGTTATGATGTACTACAGGATCTGAGCCTCATTTAGTCATTGTTACGGCATATTTCCATAAGGAACATTACAGGTAAGTCTCTGCTTAGTCTGATGCCTTTTTGCAATAAGGCAGAGTATTGCAATTTTTGCTTTAGAATTTGTGCTTCAATGCTACTAAAGCTGTTTATATTCCAGTTTTCCTGCTAGAGTCTTATATTCTACTCATCATTTGCCTGCATAAAGTTGCATTTTAGTGCCTTCCTGTTTGTTACGTTGCTACTGTGTTCCCTATTCCTATGTCTTCCTCAGCACACACTGATGGATTAAGTACTGCTGTCCCTCCTGTTACCCACTGTTTGTGTACTCATTTCAGTTTTCCCTGCCCCAACTGTAAAAACCAAAGTTTATGAAATTTTAACTTACCCAGGCTCATTGACCTGAAGTGCTATATCATAGGACCAAGGACGCCCGCAGGCAGGTGCAAGGGGGTGCACTTGCACCCCCCTGGAATCGGCTGACATGTTCTAATTTAAAAAAAGTTTTTTTTTTTTTTTTTTTGGACGTTCTTCTTTAAGAAGAAATGAAGTCCGTGCTGACATCGCGAAGAACAGTCGCGGGTGTGCTGACATCATCGCGTGCATATTTTCAACTTTTGCGAGCGGGAACTCGGATGGACAGACGGTTTTGGGGTAAGCAAGTGGAAAATGGGACCACGAGCGGGAACTGAAACGGACGGATTCGCAAGCGGGAGGAAACGAGCGGAAGATGGGACGTTTTCAAAGTAAGTGTGTGTGTGTGTGTGTGTGTGTGTGTGTGTGTGTGTGTGTGTGTGTGAATGAATGAAAATAGGGAAAGATGTGAAGTTGGATGTGTGTCCATGTTCAGAAGCTGGCCCTGTTGCTGAAGAATCACAAGGGCATTTTCATCACTGTAAGCTAAATATAGTCCTTAGCATTTTTTCATAGCTTTGCTTAGTGACTCCTGTCACTCATTATGGGGTGATGATTGCCCTCTTCTGTCTTTATTTTTATTTTTCTAAGCAGAAAGCAATCGCTGTAACTTTAACCATTGTACCTTCTTCCTTAAAAAAAAACCCTGTTTAAAGCTTGTGCACTCCATGTGGTTATTTCAGCAGTGTAACACAAAGGTTGCTTTAACTGCATCTGTGCAAAGGTATCATGTTTAATGTGCTTGTTTCAGCTCTTTGTCTCACCTTCCCAGAAGAACAAAGCAGATTGCTCAGGGTAATTCCATGTCAGTAACAGCTATGAATAGGAGTACAAGGCCTTGAGGCTCTGCCATGGCTTCTTTAATGTGTACCATGTTTTGCTGAACTGTCTAATGTCACATGAGTCGGGGCTGACACACAACCATTTTAAGTGCACTCAGTAATCAAGATAACTGCAGTCTTTGTCACAAGACATTTTTATAAGAGGTGTAGTTGTGTCACAGACCCAAAACCTTGTAGTGATCATTGCCAAACCTCAGTCCTACAAGTTAGCGGGTATAAGGAGTGAGCTGTCACTTAAATATACATTAGCAGTTTTTCTTATTGTCACATTTTTATATTGTCAAGCTAGTATAGTAATAATATCCAGTGTCTTTATTTCATCCAACCAGGATTATCACAATGCTTATTATCAATTATACAATGGACAAGAGTACAAAAATAACTAGCATGACAAAAAAATCCCTCTCCCCACTTAAATATTTCCTTTCTCTGTTGCTGCAACAATTACCATTTACAGTATGGAAGAAAGTGTTTGCTTGTCATTGAGTCAACAGTTCCAAGAGTTTGGGAGATGAAGTGTTGTGACATTTGGAGTTGTATTCTGTGCTGTACTGGGATGTCAAGGGAACAGAGTTATGGATATAATGTGGAACAGACATTGCTGCTAGTCACTTTCTCACAAGCTGCAAGTTGACCCCCCGCCTTTGAAAGTCCCAACATTTCAACAGTGTTAGGGTTGGTTGACGCTTACACAAAATAATAAATTCATTTTCAAAATACAGTCTTGGCACACATTCTGTTTGAAGAAATGTTACCTAGGTTCTATCTGCCTTTTCAGTCATTTACTGATCCGGAACTGTCATTCAGTGCAGTGCCCTTTCCTTAGCACCCCAGTCAATTTTCTAACTTACAAAAGAATGTTGTAGCCAAGGGACAGACCTGATGGCAGACAAATGGCATTTTCCTTTCCATGTTAAGATTTCTTTTTTTGAAGGGGCTTATTATTACAGAAAATATATTTAAAACGCCAAAATAAGAACAAACCACTTTATGGAAACAAATTCCCAGTGCGTTCATTTTGTAACAAGACTTTTCATCAGAGTCTAAGGAAGTCTTGCTATAAGATGAAAATGCTGTGAATCTGTTTGAATAAAATGATTTGTAATTTACAGTTTTGTATGTATGTAGTTGTTTTTTGTAAGGGGGAATAATTGGTTCCAATTGTAAGACATTTTGTTTTATTTGTTTTTTTATAGCTTAATTATGGGATTATTAAAGTACAGTTCTAGTTTGCCATAGTTAAATTGTGATATTCATTCCAGTTATACCAAGACTCCTTAAAGAGTTACTTGCTTCAACTGTATCTGATTACAGTGCTTGACCTCCAGAAAAAACAAATACATGTGGACATCCTTGATAAATATGGAAACTCCCCCCCCTTTTGTGGTTCGGTCCGGGTTTTGGGGCTGAAAAGTATGATATGAGGTATAGCCTGGTAGTGCTGGCTGCTCTCTGGAGCCTTGAACCAGGTTTCTGTCACTGCACAGATATCTATGTTCTCCATACTGAGGAGAGCTTCGAGTGCGTGCATCTTGAGGTTAAGACTTCTGGCATTTAGCAGCATTACCCTTAGTTTCTTGTTCCTTGTGCTGTCTATGGGGGTGGGTTTGACTTTTGAGCCTTGCCTAAAACAGGCACTGTGGGGTGGCAAGAGCCTTTGCCAATATCTGAAAGCCCAGTGGTGACAGGTGCAAGCTGTCCCTAGTGAAGCAACGTGGCTTGTCGAGCATGTCATCCCAGGCTGACAGACACTGGATCCCCTTTGAATGACACCAAAATTTTAGCCAATTGTTAAAATCGATCATTTTGTCTTTGTACTGTGGCATCATTCTAGGTGAGGGTAAGATGCTGCTCGAGGTCAGGGTCATACCACCCTGGGCTACATGATCATAGAGCTCCTCTATGTCTCTCTTCATGTAGTCCAGGGAGGTACGTCTCAGGTCATTCACACCAGCATGTACAATGACTGAGCCATATTTGTATTTGCTTTGGAGTGACCTGAGTGCTTGCGTTATGTGACGGATCCTAGCACCCGGCAGGCAGCTCATCTTGACCTTCTCTTTATTCAGCCTGGTGAGCAGGACGTCAGTGTGTCTGACAATAGAGTCACCTATTACAAGAGTATCAGGTGTGTTATTCAGCCGGCTGTGGCTGCTTGGCACACTGACTTTGTGGGCTATGTGTTGTGCATGTTTTGTGTTGAGGTAGCGTTTGCTTGGATGTCTGCTTTGGAGTTCTCTGTTGCTTAGGTAGATTTTTATTTAGAGCCTCTGAGTATGTTTTTGTGTATTTATGTGTTTGGTTCGCTGATGTGTTGGGACTATGTGATACTGGAGCAAACTCAGACAGCCCTGGTTGAACTATACCTCTCAGTTGTCCATATCTTTGCAGAATGAATAGATATTTGCTTCTTATTTTTGTTTTGTTCCTCATACAATGAACTCACTAAATGACAGACATTTGAGTTTCAGACGTCATAACCTTCAGAAAAATGCATGCTAATGCAAGACCTGTTATTCTATCAACTGTCAAGTTTATACAAGAGCAATTTTTAGTAGTGTTTGTATGTTCCCCCAATATATTTAGCCTTGTCCAGATTTCCTGAATTAAGAGGTATGTGCAAATCGCTTTGTAGAATTAGAAATATCCAAACCTCTCCATTGTCCCCAATTTTGGCACAAAATGTTGCTCTCCCTAATAATCCTTCCTCAAAATGGCAATTTTGGAAGAAAATGTGATTGAAGTCTCCTAGAATAATGGTGTTGGCTTAATGCATAGGGACACCATGTTAGTTAGGAGATATGGACTGATGGGGTACATAGAGGGGACCTATAGTTAGGTATGACTCAGTAAGGAGTTTTGTTAATGCTAAGCTGGATGCAGAGGAATTCCACGTCATTATCTCACATAGCAAGTCTGGAGATGAAATGTTGTTTAAGAATATGTAGACACCATCACCTTTTCATCTCGGGTGTTTTTAGCTTAGGCTCTGAAAAGGATATTTTCTAATTCATGTAGTTATAAAAGTTCAGTATAAAAACTAAGTTTCTGAATGCAAACACACTAGTTAAGCAGCATCATGGTAGGGAGTACTTCAGTACAGAGAGATTCAACTATATACATAGCCCTTTCTGTCAAAAACACACACACACCATGGTCACACAGAGTTTACAGTTGTTGTAACACGTTTCTGAATGCAAACACACTATTAAAGCAGAATTGTGGTAGGGAGTACATCAGTACAGAAAGATTCAACTATATACATAGCCATGAGTTCCCTTATACCTTTCTGTCAAAAACAAATGTACACCATGGTCACAGAGTTTACAGTTGTTGTAACTATGAAAAAAATCAATCTTTATGTATTTCTTGCACTAAAGTTGAGGTGTGTGTGTGTGTGACAGAGAAATGCCCTAGTTAGCTATAACGGGTGGAATTTATGTGCAACTGTTTTGTTTAGCAAATGGTATCATTATTGTGGTATAGAATTTTAAGGCAGTGTTAGCACAGCAGGTAGCATACGTGCATCTTGATGCAAAGGGCTGTAGGTTCTATTCACACAGCATGCACATTTGTATTTTAAGGGGGTATGGTACTGCAGTTCTTAGTATGTCCTCCTTTGGATGAGACACCTAATAACTATGAACCTGCTTTTCAGCCTGCCACCCATTCCCTATTGCAATATATCAACTTACCATTAATTTTAATGTAGCACATGCAATTTATTCTTCAAGGGCAACAGGCACTGAAATTGTAAATGAAACACTGAAATATAAAGTTATTTTCTAGCAACAACCTCTTCATTGGTTTCAGATCTCTTTAATGTGGAATTATTCAGATGACTTTTACTTCTGCAGAGATTCTGCATACTGATTGATATTGGTGGATTTTATGACAGAAGTTTGAGTGTTCCTTTATGGTTGAAATGTTCTGAATTGGGCAGGCTGTCATTATTGGTTCATATGATTTGTTTCATTGCTTAAAGGAAAGATGCTCAGAACTATAAAACACACTCTAACAAGTGGTGCTGTGTTGTACAAGGGATATAATTCAATTATTATGTAGTATAATAGTCAGGAAGGTGAATCAAAGAACTCTTGCATGTTTCTAAAAATGTGTGCAAGGAGCCTATGATTTGGAAATGGGCCAAAGGTAAACTTACCCTGCCACTGGCCAGATGCATGTTCGTGAAATGTGGGTTTCGATGCTGTTTCAGTGAATGTGGGTTTCAAAGGTAGAGAAGTTTTAATGCTAAGTCTGTTTTCATTGTAAGACTATTGCTTTGTTTAGGTTTAGTAAATGTCTGTCAGTGTTTGTGCTATAAAATCTGAAATAAAAGTTGTAAATGAAATCCAAATATCTGTAATCATTGTAGAAGTAAAGCATAAAACAGTATGCACACTGAGAGATTTGAACAGTGGATGATGTCTGAGAATGGGATAGAGTTGCGGAAATCATTTATAAATATATTGAAGAGAAGGGGACTCAGTATAGAGCCCTGGGGTACCCCAGTAGGAGTATTTAGAAATGAGGAGGTGGCCTTTTTCCATTTGACTGCTTGAGATCTGTTAGATAAGTAGCTGGAGAACCAGTTCAAGGAGGAGGGAGATAGGTTAAGTTTAGAAAGTTTAGTTAGTAGCAGGCTGTGAGAGAGTGTCAGAGGCCTTAGAGAGGTCGAGTAGTAGGGTAGAAACAATTTGGCCAGAGTCGTGGGCTTTATTTACAGTGTCAAGGAAGGAGAGGAGGGTGGTCATAGTGCTATGATGTGGTCTGAATCCATGTGTGGGAGTTAGTAGGTGATTATCTAAGAGATGTGGAAGGAGTTGTAGTTGGATACACTTTTCTAGGAGTTTAGAGATGGGGACAGAATAGCGATGGGGCGGAAATTAGTAACATTGTTGTTGTTGCCACCTTTATGTAGAGGTATGATAAAGGCCCTTTTCCAGACTTGGGGTACTATACATTCTTGGATAGAGCGGTTGATTAAAATGCTAATAGGGTAGCGATTGCTTCAGCAGCTTTGCTAAGAAAGTAAGAAGGGATGTTATCAGGAGCATTGGTGCATGGCTTCAGTTTCATAAGGAGTTTCTTTATAGTAGAAGTGGGTATAGGTTTAAATGAGAGAAAAAAGGAGTGTGAAGAGGGAGAATTAGGGCAGATGAAGCTGATGAAGGAGTAGGAGTAGGAGAAGGAGTGGAGGGATGGGAGTTAGTAGATGGGAATGAGGAAGTAGTAGCAGAGTAGGGTAGAGAGATGGTTGGGGATGGTAAGGAGTTTTGGAGAATGTAGTGGTGTTAGAGAAAGATGACGTTAATTTGGAAATGGATTCAATGAAAAGAGTTAAATTGGGTAGCCAAGTCTTTGTCAGGAGCGTTTGGGTCTGGGGTAGGGGTATCTGGTTTGCGGGGTTAAGTAGAGTAGAGATACCTTTCCAAAATTTCTGAGGGTTTGATTTTTTATTATTGTTTTGAAGTGTGGAAAAGTAGTTTTGTCGATTGAAGATTATGAGCTTTTTACCTTATTTCAAGTATTTTATATTCATTGTAATAAAAGGACAGGATTACAGTATTTTCAGAAGCTCATTACATTTTATTGCAGACCAGTGTCTTATAGCAGTGTCTGTGTGTTAGTACACTTGTAGTTGGGTGGCTTTAATGGTATATGGTAAATAAGCATTGCTACCTTACTTAAAAGCCAAGCCCTGCAACAACTAGCTCCACACTGAAGTCAAAACACAATAGCTCTGGTGGGTAAATGTACTCTGTAGTAATCAAAAAAGGCAAATGTTTAAAATAACTACAGCTTATGTTCAAACACAATAGGTAGTGATGAAACAATGCTCTGCTAAAAATGCTTTAATGCTTCACATTGCTGAGCTGCAGATCAGTTATCACTGGCTACCAGGATTTCACCCACTTCAGCTCAAGCACTGTGCCGTTCAGTGCAACCTTCCCAGAACTAATTCAAGTCTGACCAGAATTATTTGGTGTGTGTATAAGAGGGAGGTAGCATACCCCTCAGCTGCCCAGATTTTTGCCCCATATTCCTCCTAAAAGGGATTGAAGTTGCTAAATGAGACATTTCAGTTTTAGATGTCATGTCATTTAGAAAAATGCATACCAACACAAATCCTGTTACTCTTGCAATTTTCTAAGTTTCTGAGAGCCATATTTATAATCTATCCCTATTTATTTTAGGCTTTGTCCAGATTTCTTGCACTAAGGTTGAGGCCTTGAGGGGTGTGGTATGTTTGTGAGAGAGAAAGTGAAATGCCCAAGTTAGAGTTAACAGGTGGAATTTTCAAGTGCATTTTCAAAGAACTGTGAGTTTTAAGGGAAGCTAAGTTCACTGCTGCTCATGCCAAGTCTATTTACAATGTGCAACTGTTTTGTTTAGCAAATGGTATCTCTGTTGTGGTATAAAGTTTTAAAGCTATGTTAGTAGCACCACAAGTAGAATACTTGCATCTTAATGTAAAGGCTTGAGGTTCTATTCCTACAGCATATACATTTGTATGCTGATGTCCTCCTTTGGATGAGATGCCTAATAACTATGAACCTGTTTTTCAGCTTGTCATCCATTTTCTATTGCAATATACCAGCTTACCATTTTTTTAATTTAACATAGGCAATTTATTCTTTGACGGCAGCAGGCACTGAATTTGTAGATGAAACACTGAAATATACAATTGTTTTCTAGCAACAACATCTTCATTAGTTTCAGATATCTTTAATGTGGAATTATTCAGATTACTTTTACTTCAGCAGAGACACTCAAACAAGTGCTGCTGTATAATACAAGGGATATAATTCAATTATATATTATAATTAATACAATCAGGTAAATCAAATAACTTTTGCATGGCCCTAACGGTGTGCAAGGAGCCTATTGCTTGAAAACAGTTCAAAGGTAAATAACCTGCCACTGGCCAGATGCATTTTCTTTGAATGTGGGTTTCAATGCTGTTTCATTGAATGTGAGTTTCAAAAGTAGAGAAGCTTTAATGCCAAGTCTGTTTTTCATTGTAAGACTATTGCTTTGTTTAGGTTTAGTAAATGTCTCAGTGTTTGGGCTATAATGTTTGAAATAAAAGTTGTAAATTAAATCCAACTGCCTGTAATCATTGTAGAACTAAAGCATAAAACAGTATGCACACAGATTTGAACAGTGTCTACAGTAAATGGGGAGAAATAGCCAAGTAATGGGACACTGGAATGGCTGTGTGGGCGGGGCTTGGGGTGGGTGGACTTGGGCGTGGCTGTGTTGGCAGGGGGCGGGGTGAGCTATGTGGGTGGGGCTCTGGGTTTGCACCCCCCTGCAAAAAATCCTGCGGGCTCCCTTGCATAGGACTAAGCGAACTATGACTTGCTACAGGTTCTTAAGTCAGAAATCCACTACTAGCTTTATTTGATTTGATCCCTTTTTAGCTAGTGTGTTGTAACCAGCACAGAGATATGCCCACTTATGGTCTTTTATTCAAGACTCTTGAGAAGCGTGGAAAGCCCTGAACTGTGAGTAATGAGATTTTCATCAAAAAGGGAAGAATAAAGTTTTTATTTCAATTAAGCTTGAATATTTTCAGTTGTACATATAGTGGTCTGTGTGGCGGTACTGTTTTTATATACATTTTTGCATTGTTCCTTGTTTAACCAAAAAAGTTATTAGTTTTCATGTTTTTAACTTGTTCTGGGGCCTTTAGTCTTGTAGCTTCATTTGTAATTGTGGGAGAATTGTTAATTGCTGTAAGATATGAGCACCATTTATGCATTTTACTGCACTTCTAGCATCCCAAGTAGAATTGCTTGTAAAAGTTAGCTGTTTCTAGTTTGAACTCAGTCTAGGACCTTAGTCTTGTAGTTTTATTTGCAGTTGTGGGACAATTGAGAACTACTCTAGGATGTGTGCCTCATTTAGTCACATATTGCTATGTTTTCCATAAATAGTAGCACTGGTTAAAAAAAAAAGTTTGAGGGGGGTGGCAAATCCATTTCTAAGCTACTCTTTATTTTGGGACTTAATTTCAACTGTAATAATTGCAGAGTTTTAGCAAAGTGATGTGCACATTGACTAGGTCGCAAGAGACAAGTGCCCCCCCTTTCTCCAGCCAGTGTTAACCCATATTGGTGTATGTTTTTTTTTTTTTGGACATGATAACTTGTGTCAAGCCTGCTGCTGTGCTAATTTAGACAATCTGGTCAAACCGTAGCACAGACTTTACATAAGTTATAAAACTTGTTGATCTACTTTCATATTAATTACTTAAGAAGCAAGCTAACTTGAAGTGAGTATCTTAATCAACCTTTGCTACTCCCTTTACAAACACTGGTACTGACCTGAGGTTCCTTGCTTCTATAGATTGTTTTTTGAGGCAGCTTGGACTGGCCATCATGGTACATGTGCAAGTTTATGTAATTTGTCTTCACCCTTTCCTAATCCTTGCACTTTACTGGTGCTTCTACACCTGGACTCTGACAAGTTTAAGTTACTGTTTCATGTGTAATCCTCCAAGTGCTAAATGTTTACTGAGATAAGTAACATACAAGTGCCTGGCGTCTGTAAGTTTAATGCTGAGGCTACCTGTGGCTCGCTTGGTTGACTCGAGCTGAGCTATCATTAAAAAGACTGCTCTCTACTATTTTACTGTATGACATCAGCAATTTCCATGTCCCTGCCAGCAGTATCTTCTGCATAACACGTAAGCCTGCACTGTATAGGTGACCAGGAGACTGTACTACAACCATAAACTTATTGTGGGCTCGGCACATCCAAGCAGTTGTAATTATTCTGGTCTGCCCGTCTGTTAGGCATTAATGTGCTAACCCCATAACTTTGTGTAGCAGTGTATTAATTGGCAGTGAGGCTGTTGTTAACAATACTGTTTAACCAACTTCTTATCCTGCTGGTGAGGCATTTGATGTTTTATGCAGACATAATTGGCTAAAATGTTTTAAGAGATTTGAAAAGATATCCACGTCTGAAGTCTAGATATACACAAATTGTAGATTATTATTGAGAGATTTGCGAACACTGAAGCGTATTGAGATATAGATATACAGACCTTGTTAGACTGTTTTGAGAAATATGCAAAGGCTGCATCTGCACACTTACCTTTGTGTCATATGTAATGCGTAGATACTTTCATTCCTTCTACTATTCTAAGTCATGGTATTATGAGGTTAAGAAGTTTTAAGTATAAACATGCAGGATGCATTTTTCTGCGCTGTTAATTGTTAGATAAAAACTAATGATTTGAACTATCCTTTATCTCATTGTATCTCTACCTGTTATGACCTTCTGTGTTTATCATTTGTACCTAACAGCCATTCTACCCATACTCATCCCCAACTCCTTTAACAGCAACTTTGTCTCTGTTTTTCTTATAATTTTTCCTATACTCTGTGAACAAGAGGGCTGCCAGACTGCTTTGAATAACTCCTCTATAGAAAGAGAAGTGTCTCTCCTACTGATCTAACACTGTGGTTCCATACAATGTATGTGATCCCCTACTAAGCTGCTTTTTTTTGAGACTTAATTTCAACTGTAATAATTGCAGAGTTTTAGAAAAGTGGTATGCACACTAAGTTGCAAGAGATGAGTTCCTCACTCCCCCTTTTTCCTGCTTATGTTAACCCACATCGGTGCATTTTTTTTTTACATGATAATTTGTGTCAGGCCTGCTGCTGTTCTAATTTAGACAATCTGGTCAAACAGTAGCACAGATTTACATTGATTATAAATCTACTCTTCTGTTAATTACTTCAGAAGCAAGCTAACTTGAAGTGAATATCTTAGTCAATCTTTGCTACTCCCATTACAAGCACTGGTACTGACCTGATGTTCCCTGCATCTATAGATTGTTTTTGAGGTTGCTTGGAAAGGCCCTGATGGTGCTACCCACTCCATTCACCCTCGCTATGCTTGGGCTCACTCTGCTCCCCTACCTTACCCCAAAATCCCACCCGTCCCACATACTGTACATTTATACCTTAAACACGGTACCCTCTTCCTCCTTCTCACTACCTCCTTCTGTTAACTCAACATTTCACATCTCTGCACTCTCTAGCTTGCCACTCCCCCCTACCAGAAGATTACACTCATAGAATTAAAACTCTACACACCTTTTCCCAACTTCAGCCTGCCACACGTCTACCCCCTACACACACACACACTTACAAAGCATCTTCTCTCTTTCCTAACTCTCATAACATCATCACTTCATATTTCAACTAATCTGTGCCCCCTGAAAAGTCACATAACCATAACTCCATTATCAAACCTGACTATATTTCATAATTTACTTCTGCCTTTTACTTAGTACCTTACCTGCTTCCCTTGACCAATTCCTGTCTTCCTAGCTGCTTCCTCCTCTCTTACTCTCTCTCTACTATCTTTCAGAATGATATTCATCCTCACCTCCACTACCTTTCTTATACTACCTTCACACCTGTCCTGCTATCGTACTGCATTACCTCCCAGAAATTTTCCCCTATCTTTACTTATCTACGTACAGACTTACAAACTCCCCACACCTGTGAAATAGCACCCTCAATATTCAATCACACAAACCCTGTCATACTCAGAATCAAGGTAGTCCTTCACTCATCTCATCCCCTAAAAAAATAGACCTAAATACCTAACTTTCTACTCTAAAACTCCATCCATAACCCCAATCACTAATAAATTACTCCTATCTGGGGATATCTACCCAAACCCTGGCCCTCTCTCTAGTCCCTCTTCTACCACTCTCTTCCCTCCCCCATCCATCCCACACCCTAACTCTCCCTCTAAATGCTTAATTCTATACTCCCTGAACTTACACAGCATCCTCAACAAAGACAGTGAATTCCACACATGGCTTGCCATCACTCCCTTGACATAATAACACTAACAGAAACATGGCTTAAACCATACAGCACTGAAAGTGAAATAATTCCTGCAGAGTGCAACATCTCCACCTGGATAGTCCCCACAAAAAAGGTGAAAGGGTAGCTGTAATCTATTCCGGTAATCTCAATATGTTCCCTTTAATCACATCTCTCCCTAACTTTCACCCAGCTGAATTCTTAATAGTGAACTACAAACTTAATAACCACACAAAATTTACAATTGTTGTTATTTATATCCCTCCAGGCAATAATATTCCCATTACTGGAAAATATTCTCTTCTGGCTAATTCACTCCATAACGAAGGAAACTCTAATACTAGATAACGTCAACATCAATTGGCAAACCCTCACTTCAGATTTCCCCAACTCGTCTATAAATCCACATCACTTTACACAACTTACTACTACCCAAACCCACTTTAATAAACTAACCAACTCCAACTGTATCATAGACTAGATCCTGGTTGCCAATCCCAACCTGTACCACAACCCCACAACACTAATTCTTTAAGTGACCACTCTCCCATTTGTATACAAAGATATTCACTACAAAACTGTAAATCTCACAAATACAAACACTGTCGTACTCTCTCTAACTTTGACCCTGTAATGTTTAATGCACACTCTCTGCAATAAACTGGTCTTTCCTTCTGCACCTATTCCTTGATGAAGCAATAATAAAATTCAACACTATATTCCTTAACATTCTTAACTCCCTAGCTCCACTTAGGAAAACTCAAAATAAAATCTCACTTTGCACCATGGCTATCTAAATCCACTTGCTTGCTAATGCACAAAAGGGATAATGCACGGTAAAACTGGTTAAAATCTAAATCCTAGTTACGCCTTCAAAACTAAAACCAACTCCAAAACCTAACAAAAAAACAGGTCACGACAGATAAGAAAACCTTTTATCAAAAGCCTCAAACAACCCATCACAGTAATCCAAAAAAAAAAAAAATTTGGAATACTATGAATAAGATTCTACATCCTGGTAGCCCTAGCTCACCAAACCTTTGTCCTAACAACTATCCTTAGGAAACTGCTATCATTCTTAACTTCCATTTCCTTGACTCCAGCAACAAAATAATTCACAATAATAACACTACCAACCTCTCTTATACCCCCTCTCCCACAAATCAAAGTTCCACCTTCTCACTCAAACCTCTCCTCACTGCCTACATAAAATCTCTTCTCCACAAGCTAAAATCATGCTCTCCCTCAACTGACAACCTACCACCTCACTTCCTAAAGCTTGCCAATAACTCTATAACTCACACTGTCTCCATCCTAATTAATTGATTTTTCTATGAATCTACTGTTCCCTTTATCTTGAAACAATTTTCCATTATTCCTATCCATAAGGGAGGGCATTCCACTGACCTCTCTAACTATTGTTCCATTGCCATTCTGTCCCTCCTCTCTAAACTACTAGAAACATGCATACACAAGCAACTCATGGACTACCTTCTTCAAAAGAACTTACTCACATCCATCCAACATGGCTTCCATCCTAATCATAGCACAATTAGTGCCCTAATTTCCTTCACCCAAGCTATCGCACAAGCCAGGGACAATAACAAACTAGATGTCCTTCAAGGATGCATCTGCAGTCATAACAAATGGGTTGTCCTGTCGTCAGGCAGCCCTTCGGTCGGCCGGATTCCAAAGTCTGGGTCCGGCTTCGGCTGATGTCGCACTTCACACGACGTCATCTCTGCTGGGCTTCGGGTATAAAGGCATCAGCCAACGCCATTTTCCTCAGTCTTTCTTGCCGCGTGCCGCCCGAAGCAGAAGCTGTTCGCAAGTGCCGGTCGGTCAGATCCAGAAATTACTACTACCGAATACTACTCAAGACTTCTAAAGCTAAGTACCCGTTGGGGACTCTTTCTTGCCTCAGCCGATGTCAGAAAAAGTAAATAACTGTTTAACTTGTGGGAAACAAATACCTCATAAAGATTTCCACTCTTACTGCCTACCTTGCTTAGGCCCAGACCACGACGTAGCAGCCTGTTTAGCCTGTGCTTCCTTCAACCGACGAACGCTTAGGCGTCGGTCGGAGTTTGCTGAACAGTTTTTCGGCTCAGATTTTGCGTACATTATGCCGTCGGATCCTCCGACTACACAAATTGTTAAAAAACGCAAAGAAAAAGACCGACACTCGCGGTCCGCGGTTTTGGCCGAAACCACGGTTAAGCAAGCCGCGAGTGTCTCGGTTTCGGCCGAAACCGAGAAAACGGGTCAATCTTCAGCCGAATCCATGACTACTACTGAGGCTCCTGCTACCTTAGTTGAATCGGCCTCTGAAGTTTTGCCTACTACTGTGGTTCCTAGTGAATTATCAGACACCATCCCTTTGGATGTCTCTACCCCAGCACGTGGTGCTGCTAGGCCTCCTGCAGCCATGTCTATTAAGGCCTTTGCCAGGGCTAAAGCAGCCAAAACTGTTAAATCAGTGCCTGCTAAGCCCCCCTCACACAGGCCCACTTCTAGTTCACAAATGCTTACTCTGGCAGAGGATTTAATATCCTTAATTAGGGGATCCCAATCTCACCCAGACAGGGCCTCTCAGCCTCCAGAAAAGAGACCTAGAGCAGAGCCCCCCGAGCCAGTGTCCTCTGATGATTCCTCAGATGACTCAGACATTACAGATCAGCCAGAGGCTCCTTTTTCTACTTATGAAGATTCCGATGCTGAAGAATCCATTCCATCTGCTTCTCCACCAGAGGAATTTTCCTTTGGGGAAACCTTACATGCCATGAGAGAACAATTCCAATGGCAGGGACAAGATTTCTCAGATTCAAGAAAAAGGCTTAGGACCTTTCTGCACTTACCACAACATAGGCCCTTAGCTATACCTCCAGTTCTGCCTGTTGTGGATGATGCATTTAATGATGTTTGCACTGCTCCTGATACTTTACCTCCAGCCCCTGCCAAACCAGATAGATTTTACAGGGTGCCAGACACTCATCACCACCTATACAAGGCCCCACTTGCAGATCCTGAGACTATATCCCAGGGGCCTAAGGCAGTAGCCTCGACCTCAGCAAAAACCCTCTCCCTTCTGAAAGGGAATCCAGGTCCTTAGAGAGATGGGGGAAAAAGTTTACACCTCTGCTACTCTCTCAGCTAGAGCTTTAAACTGTCAGTTTCATATGATCCAATACCAAGAGGTTATGCTTGATCAGTTAACTAAGAAGCTGTCCTCTGATGACTCCTTAGATAAGAAATATGTTTTAGAAATGGTGAATAACATTCAGCAGGTTAGTAACCATTCCTTAAAATGTGGCTATGATGCACTGGAGGCTTCATTTAGATCAGCCATGACTGGCACAGTGATAAGAAGGCATGCATGGTTGAAAGAACAGGTCTTGCCAGATCATGTTAAAGCAAAGCTGTTAGATGCTCCTATGGATAACACCAGTCTATTTGGTACCCCTGCTCAGCAAGTAATGAAGAAAATGGAAGAGAAGGCAAAATCTGTACAAACAGTTAAGGATTTCTTACAGGTTCAGCCCCCAAGGTTTAGCAGGAACTGGCCTGCCAAAAATTGGTCCTTTCCAGACTCCTCAAAATCTCAAAGAGGCAGGAATAGACGCTCTAGAGGCAGAAATCAATCCAGAGGAGGTGCCTACAGAGGACGCCAGTGGCAAGGCAATAACCAACGAGGCACAGACACAACCACTGCCACTGCAACAGGACAATCACAGTGACTTGGCTCTGACACCGCCTACCAGGGAGCAAATAGCAGCACCTTTAGGCGGAAAGTTAGCCTTATTTTCGAAAAATTGGCACTATATCACAAAAGACAAGTGGATTTTGCAAACCATAGACCAAGGCTACAGGTTCCACTTCCACACCTTTCCAGTAAAAAGAGGAATGCGAAACCTACCTCCAAATCAAAAAACAGAAGCTCTAAAGAAGATAGCTCAATTAACAAAGATGAGAGCTGTGGAAAGAGTACCAATAACAGAACAGGGCAAAGGATTCTACTCCAGACTCTTCCTGGTACCAAGAAAAGCGAAAAGTTGGAGACCTATTCTCGACCTGTCCGTCTTAAACACATTCATCATTGTCCCAAAATTCAAAATGCTGACCCTACAGCAACTTCTTCCCATGCTGGGCAAGGAGTGTTGGCTGGTAACTCTAGATCTCAAGGAGGCATACCTGCATGTCCCCATACGACCAAATTGCAGAAGATACCTCAGATTTCTTGCAGGATCAGAGCATTATCAATTCTCAGCATTGCCCTTTGGCTTATCTACTGCGCCCAGAGTATTCACAAAATGCCTGGCATCAGTAATCGCTCATTGCAGGCTACAGGGAATCCAAATTTATCCATACCTGGACGACTGCCTGTTACAAGCGGACAACAAAAGCAAGCTGACAACAGATTTACAAAGAGTCATTTGCTTACTACAAGCCCTGGGATACACAGTCAATTTAAAAAAGTCAAGACTGATACCATCCCAGACAAGAACATTCTTGGGTGCGGAATTGGACACAGTAAAACAAATGGCATTCCTAACTGCAGAAAAACAAGAACAACTCCTCTTTACTTCTTGGCATTAACAAAGCAGAACAAACTAACAGCAAGAAAAGTACTGCAGGCCTTGGGCTTCATGGCATCATGCATAATCCTGGTACCCCATGCCAGACTGCATATGAGAAAGCTACAGTGGTACCTAAAGAATTTATGGTCTCAACACAGGCACAGCTTAGAAACCAAAATTCCAATAATCCCATGCCTGAAACAAGAGTTCCTATGGTGGGCTCAAGCATGCCAGTCAAACCCAGGCTTGCCATTCCACAACTTTCAAGCAAGCCAAACCATCACAACGGACGCCTCAGACCTAGGCTGGGGGGCGCACATGTTGGACAAATGCATACAAGGATTGTGGACTCCAGACCAGCTGCACCTGCACATAAACCAAAAAGAAATGCTGGCAGTAAAACTAGCAATCCAGAAATTCAGACCATTCCTCAAAGAAGGCCATTTAATAAGGACAGACAACACCACAGTCATGTAGTACATCAACAAACAGGGAGGCACTCATTCATACCCCCTATGCAGGATGACTCTGGACCTTTGGAATATGGCTCTGAGCTACAACATCCAGTTACAGGCAATATTTGTGCCGGGAAAAGAAAATACCCTAGCAGACATGTTAAGCAGAACCACCTCGGATGCTCACGAATGGATGCTACACCCGGACATCTTCAAGGCCATCACAAAGAAATGGGGAATGCCACAAATAGACCTATTCGCATCCCCACTCAATCACCAGCTCAAAAATTTCTGCACAAGGACATACCACCCACTTGCATGGAAGGTGGACTCTCTATCCTTCAGTTGGAAAGGCCTGACAGCATATGCATTCCCACCTCTTCCTTTGATGCACAAGGTACTACTGAAAATCAAAGAGGAACGTCCAAGGATAATTCTGATAGCTCCGAATTGGCCAAGACAACACTGGTATCCATTGCTGAGGAGCATGTCTCAGGGGAGAATGTGGTCAATACACCTGATGTCTTTGATGTTAACTCAGAACAACTACAACATCATGCACCCAAACCTAAAAACCTTGCAACTGACTGCCTGGAACATCACATAACAGCAACTAACCCAGACTTATCCCAAAGGGTTAAAGACATTATCCTTGAAGCCCGCAGACCTTCAACAAGAAGGAACTATGCAGGAAAATGGAAAAGGTTTGTCATTTGGAGTACTGAAAGAGGAAAAGATGTGTCGAACATAGATATTTCTAACATCCTGGAGTACTTGGCAGAGCTTCTACATACAGGCCTGTCCTATTCCTCCATCAAGATACATGCATCAGCTATTTCTGCAGAATACAGCTTCGATCCACCTGTCTTTTCGCATCCTCTTCTCAGGCAGTTCCTCAGAGGGATCAAGAATGTAAAACCTCCTAGGAAACCACCATTACCAGCATGGGACTTGAACTTTGTGCTAGAAAAATTGACACTCCCTCCATTTGAACCAGCAGCAACAGCAGATCTTCAACACCTATCATGGAAAACTGCTTTCCTACTGGCAATTACTTCAGCAAGGAGGGTTTCAGAACTACAGGCCTTAATGGCAGTACAACCCTTCCTAATCTTCCATCAAGATAGAGTGTCCATGAGAACTAATCCTACATTTATGCCTAAGGTGGTATCCAGAGTGTCTTTAAACCAGGCAATCCACCTGCCTACCTTCTTTCCCAATCCACAGAACAGGGGGGAAAGACTGCTGCATACCTTGGATGTACATAGACAGTTACGCTACTATCTGGACAGAACCAAAGGTAACAGAAAAACTGACCAGCTTTTAGTAGCCTATGCAACAGGAAGGGAAGGAAAAGCAATTTCCAAACAGACAATCTCCAAATGGATAGGAAATTGCATAAGATTCTGTTACTCCTACCATGGAAAACCAATTCCACAGAACATAAGACCTCATTCTACAAGGGCTACAGCCACTACCACAGCTTTCTTACGAGGAGTGGCAACCAAGGACATTATTGAGACGGCTACTTGGACCTCCGTGCATACATTTGCCAAGCATTATAATTTACCTCTATACTCTAGATCCCGAGCAGGGTTTGCCACTGCTGTATTGCAAGGGATCCTAACTACACCATGATTCTTCTTCCTCCTCCCCTAGTTTGGCTATGGTATTCTACCCATTTGTTATGACTGCAGATGCATCCTTGAAGGACATAGTACAGTTTTGTACCTACCATAAATGTAGATGTCTGAACAGGATAGCATCTGCAGTCAGGATTACCCACCCTCCTTCCCCTCTGTGGTACTCCTAGGGTATTTACCCTTCTAATAGCTAGCTGGGGGGGGGGGGAGTCTCTTATGGTGTATTTGTTTGTATATATGTACATACATGCTTATTTTTTGTGTTTGCCTTCTATTATTTTGGAAACATTGGCATTTATCCAAAATCTAGCTTTCCAAGTGGGCAACTGGCATCTGGGGCAAGAAACACTGAGGAAAATGGCGTCGGCTGATGCCTTTATACCCGAAGACCAGCAGAGATGACGTCGGGTGAAGTGCGACATCAGCCGAAGCCGGACCCAGACTTTGGAATCCGGCTGACCGAAGGGCTGCCTGACGACAGGACAACCCATTTGTTATGACTGCAGATGCTATCCTGTTCGGACATCTACATTTATGGTAGGTACAAAACTGTACTTTTCCTACCTATTTCTTGACCTCTCCAAAGCCTTTGACACTGTCACCACCCCAAGTTCCTTAGTAAATTGTTTGACCTTAATATCTCTAACTCTACCCTGAAATGTTTTTCTAGCTACCTTACCAAACAGACAGCAGTCTGTCAAGTGGTTCTCCTCCTCCTCAATCTTTCTCCCGGTTAACACAGGAGCACCCCAAGGTTCCATAGTAGGACCACTACTATTTAACATCTTTAATAACAGTCTTCATACTTCCTGCTCTAACTCCTCTATCATCTCTACCTCTGACAATCTCTCTGACCTCCACTCATTAACACAAAACTCCTTCTACCCTGTTGAAAATTGGCTAACAATGAACTCATACTCAATCGCAAAAAAACGAAACTTCTCCTGTTTCTACCAAAATCCCTTTTTCATGTGAAACCTTCCTTTACCATCACATTTCTCAACAACACCACCATAAGCATCGGAACTTATACCACCTACTGAGTGTGATAATAGACGATCCACTAAAATTATATCTGCACAACATTAAGACTCACCAAAAACTGACTACTATATAGAAATAAAAAAAAATAACTGATCAGTGACTCTAGACTCTGTTTTGCCTATGCCTATCTTCTTCCCACCCTTCTCTTTGCCTTACTAATCATGACCAACTTGCAATCCTCACTTAAGTCCAAGCTTGAACTAACTTAACAACAAAATTGCCAGGTTCGCTGCAAATCAACCTTACAACTCTCACCACTGACTTTCTTTACAAACTTTAAGTTGGCTAGAATTTTCTCCTTCACCACCTCATACTCCCCCAACTCTTCCTTATTCCCTCCATCTTAAAAAAAACCTTCCTCCCGCCCTGCCATGTCCTTCCTCATATCACTATATACTCCCAACTGCTCTCTTTGCAGCTCCAACCAATTACTCATAGAAATCTCTAAGCCAAAAAGAATTATAGGCCATTACTTATATAGTTACTTAGTTGCCGTAACGTGGAACTGCCTCCCACTAAACATTAAAACTCTACCCAACATTCATAGCTTCAAAAAAGCCTTAAAAGAAAACCTACTAAACTCATGGATATGCTTATTGCCAAAGTACTGTCACTCTCTCCCCTCATCCATCCACTAACTCTTGTCCTTTTTTTCCTCCATTCCACCTATGTTGTCTCTTTTCTGCATATTGAATACTCTCTTCTACTCTGGTTTTAATTTTCTCTCTGCCCTGGTCACTACTTGCAATAGTTATGTTCACCGTAGATTAATATTAGTATCTTCCTCACTCACTTATGATCTACGCGTATGTACTGCATATTAAATGATTCTCTATTTACTCAGTCATACAAACTGTATATTTTCTATGTATTTTAACCTGCACCCACCGATCTACTGCATGTCAAATGTTTCCCTGTTTGAACTTCATGCAAACTGTTTCTGTATTAATTAGTCATATAAACTGTATTTGTGATATGTATTTTAACTTTCATGTAAAGGGCGGCCGCGGTGGTGCAGCGGTTAGCATTGCTGCCTCACAGCAAGAGGTTCACTGGTTCGATTCTCAGCTGGGGAGCCTTCTGTGTGGAGTCTGCATGTCCTGCCTGTGGTCATGTGTGTTTCCTTTGGGTGCTCCGGTTTCCTCCCACATCCCAAAGACATGCTATAGGTAGATTGGACACTCTAAATTGTCCCTAGGTGTGAGTGTGTGTATATGTGTGTGTGTCTTCTGTGGAAAGTTGGGCTCCGGGCTGGAAACTCGACACCGTAAAAATCCACTGCCAGTCAGGAGCAGACAGGTGATCCGCTGTGGTGACCCCTAACAGGGAAAAGCCAAAAGAAGAAGAAGACTATTTTAACCTTCATGTAAAAACTGTTATTGTGTTCTTAAATTTCTATATGGGGCACCCCTGCACCTCCATTGAAAATGGGCTAAGGCTTAGTTGGACATTCTCGTTTAACAAACATCAAAATAAAATAAAAAATAAAATAAAGTAAATAAACAGCTTCTAAATGGGTGGCTCATTGCATCACCTTCTACTATTCATTTCTTGGCAAGGCTGTGTCAAAGCAAATGAGATAACATTTTTCAACAGCCATTGCAGCCACCGTTATCATTTTTAAGAGAGGTCAGAACTCAGTCCATTCAGGAAGCAGCTACATGGTCATCTGTTCATACTGTTTTCCAAGAGTTGCAGCCTGGGTATTTCCTTAAGGGCAAGGATAAGGTTTTCCACATCTGTCTTTGCCCTTTGCTTCCTCATCCTGCTCAGGTCCAACTGCCCCAAGGTTTTAAGCTTTGAGAATCTTCCCAAGAAATTATCACTGCTGCAACACTACACAATATGATCTAATTAGTTGTGTTAGGAACTTACCATAGTTAAATATATTTGAGTATGTCTAAGGCTGCAGTAATATTTCTATCCCTTCACGTTTTACCTTTCCTTTTCCTTCCCGAGATCCCTTTTGGATTAGTGTGGTTAACCACTCATCGTTAGTTGTTATCCCCTTTCTACTCACAAGATGCCCTGATTGGGTCTATATTACCATGTCGAAAGACATGTTTGCCGAACATGTATTAATCAACACATTAATATCAACTTTTCTATAAACCGAATGGCCGAGTCAGCAAATGTTTTTCCCAGGGGGGAAAAAAATTGCTCGCCTATCATCGGGGATTTGCCCTTTTCCCCACTGTAGTGCAGTCTCAGAGTTACATATTTAGTTAGGGGGTGGGGGGCACTGCCCCCCATGTAGAGTTTGGAAGTGTAGTTTTTTTCTGTACACCTGAGCAATTTTTTTCCCCCTGGGAAAAAAATTTCCTGACTCGGCCGTTCGGGTTTTAGACAAGTCAATATTACTGTCAATTAAGATGTGTTCGGCGAACATGTCTTTCGACATGGTAATATAGACCCCCCCTCATTCGCAAGGTTGATATAGTATCTGTAGAGGTGGCTTATTAGGGCCATTCTCAGTGAGCATTCTGGTCAGGAACTTAATTCATTAACGGGCGCTTTAGTGTGCTAGTACCACTAAAGGAAAGAAATACAAGAAAGAACTAAAACTGGCATGAGTGGACATCCCTCATATTCCACTGATGTGATGATGATCAGGTAGGATGGAGGCCATCCAGCTAAGATGGCAAAATGTGCAGAGCTCCGAAAGTCAGGTCAGATGTTGGGTCCTTCTGCCACAGAAATCCTAAGGAGTTATCATTATTAAAACACTGGACATACTCAAAAATCTACAATTATGGTAAGTTCCTAGCACAACTGTATTTTTCCCTTTACATTTGTTATGCAGATAAAGTGCATAATGTCAGCAGCACAGTCTGTTATTCACCTTCTATAAATAAGGTGCTTACTGGGAATCCAGGATTTTTATCTGTATACTATTATCCTCCCATTGAACAGTAAATTCCTAAAGTTACTTTTCCAAGGAACTGCCTTTCACTTCAGGTTATTGCCTCTTGTCTTGTCTGTAGTGTCTTCTGTACTCATGAAATGCTTAAGCAATCATTTTATCATGTGACCATATGTAGATACCAATAGCATATCATTTTTAGTTCTTCAGACCTGCCTGTGTTTTACAAATAGCTCTAGATTTATCCCTTTTTGCACACTGGTTCTAGGCAGCTGTAAACCCACTGCAGAACTACACCATTCCCTTTTTCCAAGGAACTGCTTTTCACTTTGTTATTGCATTTTGTCTTGTCTGTAGTGTATCCTCTATTCTTGAAGTGTTTAAGCACTCATTTCATCATATGACCATACGTAGATGCCAACAACATGTCATCATTTAAATATCACTCTAATTTACGTAAAAAGTTAATAGAGCAGAAAGGTTTTGCATCAACATGCATGTGCCAAACAAGAACTATGAATCGCTAATGTTTGGTATTATTGCATGAGTGTAATCCGGCGTGATTTACCAGAAAATCAAAAAATTTAAAAGGGACATGGAAAAACTATGAGGTAAAGTCAGTGACAGTTTAGAGGTATGATACAGACACACAGAGACTAGTTTGCGTAATGATTAAGATCTTGGCCTCCCAAGCACAAGGTACAAGGTTTGATTCTGAACTTTGGTCAATGCCTAGATGGAGTTTTCATGTTTTCCCTTTGTCTCTGTGGGATTCTTCTCACCTTCCAAAAGCATGCTGAGTGTTTTCACTTCAAACTCCCCCAAGAATGAAGTTATGGGCCACTGCACAGACTGTAGATGGTACCCTATTGGGTGAAGAGCTGTACTGACCAACTGCTTTAGGCATCAGCTGTGATTTACAGAATTCTCTAGACAGGAGAACACAGATTGCATACTGCATGCCATGTCAAGGCTAACTAGTCAGTGGTGCAAAAATTAACTCTAGGTGATTTGGTTATTTTGACTAATGTTGCCATTTGCCTGTGATCAGTGGGTTGAGGACCTGACCTTCTCTGATTTATTCCAGGGACCAATGTTAACAGTGGGAGGGGTGTATGTGCCCATATTTGCAAGTGTGTGACAGTGTTAAACCATAGCAGCCCTGGGTCATCCAATGTCTAGTTGCTCAGCTTAGGTATCTTGGGATAGCTATGTTGAATAAAAGCTGGACGTAGAACCAGTCAATCAGACAGACATGAACTAAGGATTGCTGCTTATAACCGCTCCGACCACATATCATCTGATCAAAGCAAGAGATTATGTACTCCAGGTGAGAGGTTGGCATAATAGATAAGATATTTATCTTACAGACACAAGGTGCACAGTTTGATTCTCACATGGGGTAACTGGCTAAGCTTAAAATGACCCACAAGGGCAATTAGCATAGTACTAAACTGTGAACCTTGTGCTCTCACATTGGGATTAGTATAAATCACAGCAAATCTCAACAGGAACCAACTCAAATATCTGAGTTTATCGGAGCTTTGTTCGACAAAGTTTCCTTGACAGCCTCCCTTCCTTTACCAAGGGTGCAAACCATACGATTCCAGGTCAAAAAGACAATTCAAAATTCCTTGCTGTCAGTTCCATTGATCCTTCAAGCATTGATGTCTGCTGCAATAGTTTTGGTTCCATTAGTAACAGAACACTTGAGAATTCTTTAGTGAACCCTAGTGGCTCAGTGTTCTATTCTTCACCAACCTTTATCCACTCAAATCATGATAACTCGGGCATGCAAAAATTACTTGCTTTGGTGGATTTACTCTGATCAGATAAAGCATGGTCACCCCTTCACTGTCCCTCAGCCGAAGGCCATAGTTACCACTGATGTTTCCCAGATCGGGTAGAGGGGGCACTTCTTGGGAAAGACAGTTCAAGGCACAAGGTCCCCCAAAGAAGTCAATACACATATCAGTGTTCTAGAAATGAGAGCAGTACTCCTGGCATTCCAGGCCTTCCAAGATATTCTCCCCTCCAGGACCATTGCGATTCAAGTGGACATTATATCAGTGGTCTGGTACATCAACAAACAAGGAGGAACCAAATCTTATCCTCAGTGTGGAAAAGCTTTGAGAGTGTGTCAGTGGGTGATCTCATCCAATCAATTTCTGCTAGCAGTGCAATGTAAAACTACAACCACCCTGTTACTGTCCCCATGAAGCGCTTTCTCTCTTCAACCTAACACCACTCTAAGCAAACAGCTGCAATAACACTTTTATCTTTAACTCGACTGGTGGATACATTGTTATATGAAAAGCGCAGTCCGGATCTGAACTGTCTGCAAACATAAACGTAAAGTTAATTTTCTTTAGCATTCTGGCACAACCTTGTGTTAGTTGTGGGGGGGGGGGGTGATATGGTGAGAAGGTTGAATAAGTTGGAAAGTAAGTTCATTCTCAATTATGGAATCCTATTTCCTAGGGGTCTAAATCTTGAGGTTAATATATGAAAATAATTTTTAGTAAATTTACTTTTCTTCTTATTTATAAATATTTGTATTAATGAAATTTGCATTGCATGTTTTCTGGTTTTGCATAAATGTTATATATACACACACATATATATGTATGTATTTTATATACAAAAGTTTAGTAGAATAGTTCATTAATCAATTTTTAATTAACTATATTTAAATGGATTATTTATAACAAGTTATTTAAAATGTTTATGATGGCTGTGTTTGATATAATAAAAGGAAAATGTGCATGTATCACTTTAAAAATGTATATGCAGAAAAAATGTGTATTTAGCATTTTAAATAAGTTGTGATTTTTCAATTAATGTTTAATTAGATTAATTGGGGTTTGGACCTATGTATTTAAAGTTGGTTGTTTGTACTTGTATTTTGTCCATTGAAGGTGAATGGCCGCGGTACCAGTGTGTTAAAGTAAAAAGAAAATCAAACAGTTTTGCTGTGTTTCTGCCTCTTTTTTGTTTTTTAATAAAGTTAACTTTGCACCTAACACCACTCTAAGCAAACAGCTGCAGTAACACCTTTATCTTTAACCTGACCAATGGATACATTGTCATATGAAAAGCGCAGTCTGGGTCTGAACTGTCTGTGAACATAAACAGCTAAAGTTAACTTTGTGTATGTGTCTACCTGTTTGAGGTAATATTCATAATCCCCTGGAGAGCACTTGGCTTTGGCTTGTAAGCAACCCTCCCCCCCCCCCCCCCACACACACACGCCTTCTGTTTTTCATTTATTTCCTTCTGTGAGCAAATAGTATCCATAACTGATCAAATACTGTGTGTGTTTGTTAATTTAATTGAGAACACAGTGGCCTACAGATACAAGGATATGCTCTTTGTCACCTGATAAATATTTAAGAAATGACTTACAGCTTCACAGCAGTTTGTGTTCAATTCAAAACTTGCCTTTGCTTGAATCTTGGCTTCATAGCAGCATTACAAAAGAACTGCCAGCTCCCACTCCTGTTTCCTTCTCCTCCCCTCCCTATTTATTACCTTAACCCAGTCCCAAAGTTAATAAATATTACCTTTCGCAGGCGCCATTTTTAAAACTACAACCAGTCTGCTGGCTGCTACTGACCCCACAAAAGTGCTCAGTGTCTCTCCAGTAAGTGTTATAAACCTGTATTTGTTTATTTTTGTTGAAATTGTGTTCCACAGACATCTAATATGATTTACGCTGTATGACTGGAAGTCACTATGGTGTGCTAGCATGAGTTTGTCTGCACCCAGTTCTTTACTGTATTTGTATGTGCTATTTACATAGTTGCACCTTGTTAGCTAATAGTATTCCTGTACATGTGTTGTGCGTAGACAGCTCGTACTGGTGTCTAATTATATCTATACAATTGTGGTGTAAGTGGTGCATAGAATCACATTAGAGACCCAGGACAGAGTGCTGATTGTTATATTTTATCTGCGACTGCATATCTGTCAGCTGAGGTCCGTTCTCGCAAATGTGTTATCCAATTGGCTCAGTATCTGCATATTCTAGTAATTGATTCAAGACCTATTTTCCTGTATGTAGTAGCTATTTGCACAGTTTGTTTTGTAATCTTTATAATGTATCTTTACCATCTCAAAAGTGCTCACTCCTCTCTGTACTCTTCTTTTCTAGATCTAACACCACTCTAAGCAAACAGCTCCAATAACACCTTTATCTGTAACCCGACCGGTGGATACATTGTTATATGAAAAGTGCAGTCTGGGTCTGAACTGTCTGTGAACATAAACAGCTAATGTTAACTTTGTGTATGTACTTACCTGTTTGGGCTAATATTCATAATCCATTGGAGAGCACTCCACTTTGGCTTGTAAGCAGCCCCACCCCCACCCAGCCCACATTCACCTTCTGTGAGCAAATAGTATCCATAGCTGATCAAAATTCTTGGCTAGGCTTATAAGGGCCTCCGGGCCAATAGCCTAGTATCATCCTATGAATACTGTGTGTGTTTGTTAAATTAATTGAGAGCACAGTAGCCTACATATACAAGAATATGCTGTTTTCCACCTGATAAATAGTTAAGAAGTGACTTACAGCTTCACAGCAGTTTGTGGTCAATTCGGATTGCTTTTCTTACACACAGAAAACTTGCCTTTGCTTAGATCTTGTCTCATCTCTAAGCTTGTCTTTTCTTGGATCTTGGCTCATCCAGCTGACTATACTCAGTGTCCCTCTGCTCCCCACCCACCCCGCTTATCCCTCCTGCCCCTCAATACCCGTAATTTAAACATAACCAAACCACACCCACCGAGTTCAAATCACCCAGTCTGCTATACTAATTACAACTAATCCCTCCCTTTACAAATTACTAGTTGTCTACAACACATTTGCACACACACATAAAAGTGACTACCCAATAGAAACACCCAGTAAACACCCCAAATATTTCATGCGTAACCCTTAATCTGAAATAGATGACTTTGTAATATACTAATACCTTAACAAACAAGAATTTAACTTCCCTCAATGCTGATAATTTTTCATATAATTTATCAAATACGAATACTGTCATATTTGTACATGGTCTTGTATTAACTTTATTCCTCACGATTACAGCTAACCTCACCACTTACCATTTCCAGCTAGACAATCAGTATATAAAGCAAGCACCAACATTTAATAATCCTACCCTAACAACACCTAATAGCTTTTGTGTGTCCCCATCATTGTTTATAACCACACTCACAGACCTGAGACAACACCGACTACTCTTTACAAATGAAAGCATCCATAATATTTCCTTTAAAACTCACAAAAAAATATTCAATCGTTTTCAGTTGCTCAGTCACTTAGCAGCCATACTTATGCTTAGTGGTGATATCCACCCAAACCCAGGCTCTGATCGCATGATTTCATTAAACTCCCCAATGCAAATCAGACTAGCTACTCCACATAAAAGTTCTGAAATAGTACTAGTAAACCTAAATCTTAGAAGTATGCTGAATAAAATATATGAACAACATACGACTCTCTCGCTTTACAACCCAGACGTTACCATCCTTACTGAAACCTGGTTGAAACCACATATACCAGACAGAGAAATAACCCCACTTGGTTACAATATTCTAAGAGCTGATAGAATAGAAAAGAAGGGAGGTGGTGTAGCCATTTTCTTTAGGAACACACTCAACTTACAAGCTGTAAACATAAGTATTACTAACATTAATAATGTAGAGCTACTCATAACCAGATTACAACTAAACCAGAACAAACATATATATAATAGTCATCAGCATCCCTCCAGGAAACAATTCCATTATAAACTAAATCATTCTCCAAAATATCACAAAAGCCATATCACAGGAAACCATTATTGCAGGAGACCTGAACACAGACTGGATGACATGTAACTCTGACATTCCTCATAACTACCTAAACCTTCCATCAAATTCGTAATTAGAAAAATTTTAACTTACAGATTCTACTTAGATTCTTACTTAATTAATATTCTTGAAACAATAGACTGGACTCCTCTTAAGCAACCTCCCTTAGATGCTGCTGTGCAACACTTCAATGACAAAGTATGAGACTGGAAGTAAGTGCTGTATAAATGGAAATAGTATATATATATTCAGGGACACTTCAACTGCTAAAAATGTGGTTTATGTGCCGAAGTGTGAACAATGCCCGGTATAATATATTGGAAAGACAAGTAGACGTTTTAAAGATAGAATTAGTGAGCATTTGTTGGACATTAAAAATGAAAAGGTCACCAATGCGTTGAGCAGGCATATTTTGAAACATAATGGACATGTTTTTACATTTTTAGTATTGCAGCAACTGGTTAAGGATGCACAAGGTAGAATTTTGGATGTTCACCTGGATATAGGTTCATAGGTTGGTACTAGGCTATTGGCCCTAGGGCCTATATAAGCCTAGCTAAAAAGGTACGCTGGCCTTCGCCATCTAAGAAAATTATTTTCCTGTGCCCCTGTCGAGCAGAGCCACAGAGGTAATCCCCGGGGAGAATTTCCTATATCCCATCCAGTCATCAAGATTTTTCTTGAAGAGTGCTAATGAGGAACTTAGTTTGATATAGATATTAGTTTGTTCCAGAGTATGGGAAGTCCCTGGGACAGGAATCTATCCCTCCAGCATGTTCTGTTTGTTGTGGTATCAAGGTTTAGGTCCCTAGAGCGTGTAGCTCGGAGGGATTGGGATTTCTTTGTGGAGCATGTTCAACAGCTCTGGGTTTGACATAGCTTTGTATGTTAGGCAGAGATTGCCTCCGAGTAGGCGATATGCGATGGAGTAAAGCTGGAGTTTTTTGAGACTGTCTCCGTAGGGCATCTGTTTGAGGCCGGTAATCCTCTTTGTGAGGTATTTCTGTGGCCTTTCCAGTTGTAGATGTCTTGTGTGGTACACACCAAAAAGGGTGTTACTCTATAATGGGTCTAATGAGTGATGAGTAGAGGGGAACAATGACCTCTTTTCTCCTGGATGAGAAACCTTTTCTGATGAGGTGTGCCATGTAGAAGGATTTCCTGACTACTGTGGCGATGTGATTATCAAAGGAGAGACTTCTATCCACCTGTGTCCCAACGTCTCTTATCACACTTTCGGTGTTAAGTAGACCACCACCTATGTGGTAGCTCATGGGTACAGAGTTTTTACCAAAGGGGATGACAATGCACATTTTGGCATTGAGCTTGAGGCCATGGCTTTGACACCAGCCTTCTGTCTCTGTGACGCCCTTTTGTAGGATGTCCACATCGTTATCAGTTTTGATTATGGCTCCTAGTTTGCAGTCATCTGCGAACTTCATTAGCCAAAGACCTTCTGTGTTAGCCTGTACTTCAGAAAAGTGGATACCAAACAGGAGAGGATCCAGGACTGAACCCTGTGGTACTCCACTTGTCACTGGTCTGAAGTCGGATTTGGAGTCTGCTACTTTCACAGTGTAGGTTCTGTCAGTGAGCCAGTTGGCAACCCATGTTGTGACATAGGGATTTATACCTAGTTTAGTGATTTTTATCTAGAATTCCAGAGTGGGGGATGTGGATGTCTAGGTTGATTAGCTTGTGGTCGGATTTGACCAACGAGGAATTGACCTCCGGTGTGGAACACCGGTCGCCCATGTTGGTAATGACCAGGTCTAGGATATTGCTGCCCCTGGTGGGGGTGTGGATAAGTTGATTCAAGGTGTTGGAATTTATGAATTCCAGAAAACGTTGAGCAAAAGATTTGGTACATGAGTAGTTTTCCCAGTTAATGGTAGGGTAGTTGAAATCTCCCATTAATAGGGTGTTGGGTTGTACCCTAATATTTTCCAATGTATCAAGAAGTAAGGAGTGGGAATCCTGGGGCATGGTGGGGGATCTGTAGCAAGCTACAATTTGGATTGTGGTCTTGCCCAGAGTTAGTTGCACTTGGATAATCTCGGATGCATTATGCTGAGCAGCTAGCCTGGAGGTGTGGATATCCTTTATGAATATGGACACGCCTTCACCTTTAGTGTTTCGGTCCACGTTAGGTGGCCGAAAGGTGTGGTATGAATTATAGTCTGTTAATGCATGGGGTGCTCTCTGGAGCCTTGAGCCAGGTCTCTGTCACTGCATAGATGTCGATGTTTTCCATTTTAAGGAGTGCCTCGAGTGAATGCATTTTGAGGTTTAGACTTTTAGCATTGAGTAGCATTACCCTTAGATTTTGCTTGCTTGTACCTGTTAAGGTGGCGAATTTGTCATTTGAACCTTGCATAAAAAAAGCACTATTGGAGTGGCAAGAGCCTTAGCCAGTATCTGGAATCCCAATGGTGTCAGTTGCAGGCCATCTCTGACAAAGCATCGTGGTCTGTCGATCATGTCATCCCAGGCAGACAGATACTAGATCCCCTTAGAATGACACCAGAAGCTTAGCCAATTGTTGAAGTCAATCATTTTGTCCTTGTAATGTGATATCTTTCTGGGTGATGGCAGGATGCTACTCAGGGCTAGGGTCATACCTGCCTGGGCTACAAGATCAGAGAGCTCCTCCATGTCTCTTTTCATGTAGTCCAGGGAGATACATCTCACGTCATTCACACACACATGGACAATGACAGAGTCATATGTGTACTTGTTGTGGAGTGACCTGAGTGCGTGCATTATGTGGCAGATCCTGGCACCTGACAAGCAGCTAACAGTAACTTTCTCCTTGTTTAGCATGGTGAGCGGGACATCAGTGTGTCTAACTATAGAGTCACCTAAGACTAGAGTGTTTGGTATGTTGTTATGCCTTATGGGATGTGGTTGAGTGGCACACTGAGTTTGTGGGCTATGTGTCATTTGGGTTGTGTTGGGGCATGGAAGTTGCTTTCATTTCTGCTTTGGAGGTCTCTGTTATTTGAGCAGATTTTTATTGAGGGCGTTTGTGAATGTAGGTGTGTGTTTCATGTTTCTGTGTGTGTGTTTTGGTGATGTAGGTTTTGAGGGACTATGTGATGAGTGGTGTGGTGCAAGGGTTTACCTACTCCCCTTGACTATCTAGTCCAGTCTTGGGAGAAGAGAGCTCTGCTTCCAGTTTGGCTGTGCATCTCTCACAGGTTGCAGTGTTAGGTGGTAGGAGGAGAAGGTTGTCTGTGTACATGAGGCAATTGCTGCATTACCCCAAGATGCCCAGATTCATCAGGTTGACAGGATAAAACACCGGGAGCTGACCCTTAGACATGCCTGGATAGGTGCTTATTTATTAAGTACTAAAAACTGTTTTCCTCTAGACAAGTGAGGAAAGTTGAGTGATGTAGTAATTTGTAGCTTATTTACTGCTTACAATGAGTTCTGAGCAAGTGCTGAGCTCAAAGAAACAGATTTTAGTGGTACAACTATAAAACTGGCTAGTTCTAAGGGAAAACTTGAAGAGCAGACTTTATGGCGCTGGGAATAGTTTAACCCTAGCTAAGCGGCGATGCATAAAGTGTATTTCTTTTTTTAATATAACAGTAGCAAATGAACAAACTGATTTAAACCAATTAACCAATAAAAAGCTAAAAACTGAGGCCTGTTCCAGCAGACAAGTTATAACTGCACACTCCTGCCGCTTGGGTGCAGGGGAACATTCTCCAAAAAAGATGGTCTGGATTAGTGCTCAAGTTATACAAACAAAGCTAGATTCAGCAGGTCTGAATTTAGTCTATGCTAAAGCAAACAAGGCATACCAATTTCAGAAAGAAACAGTTCAAATAAGTAGGCACAATAAGCCTTTAACCAGAAACTCCCAGCTCAGAAGGGCAGATCTACCCTCTCCTCCCACAAGAGTGCAGACCACACCTTCTTAATGTAAAATAACTGGCCCAAAGCCCAAGTGCTTAAACCAGAACTAATACACTTTTAGAATAACAGACACTAAGCCTTCAGTCAGCAACTCCCAACTTAAAAGGATGTATGCTACCTGTCCTAACAGTGCAGACCACAAATCTTCTTAATGTAAAACAATTTGTGAATTGAAATGGCAATTGCATTTGGACGCCAGAAATTATCCAGGTATACATGATTATTTGAGTATATCAGGAATATTAAAATTAAAACACATTTTAGGGTAGTTTTTAACTTGGTTTTATTAAATATTAAGTAAGTTTTCTTTAAATGTTTAAATTGTTAATTAGTTAACTTATGGTGTTAATTAATATGTTAATGGGTAGTATAAAAGGGTTGGGTTTTAGTAATGAAGTCCTAAAAGTGTTGGATGAAAGCGCTTAACCATTTGTTTGTGGACTAAACTTTTGGAATCTAGCAGTCTGTGACCGGTGGTGTTTCTCTTACTTTGAAATTGTGTGGTTTAATCCTGGTTACTACATTTGGTTGTGGCTGGTGAGACATCCACATTGGCCATGGAAAGTCTGAGTTCCAGCAATGAAATCACTGAACTATTACACAAAGTCAACCAGCAACTGGTGGAGCATACTACCCAAATAAAGTTGTTGATGGAAAAACAAAATGATGTGGGTTAGAGTATTTATGGCAGCTTGGGCTACTCTGTCACCCAACCCACTCAGTCTTCACAGGCTTTACAATTAAATGCGGTAATGGCAAATGGACAGAATGGTACAGATTGTAATAGTGAAGAGCCTAGGGGTTCCGTAGAAAATGACGGTAACCTCTGGAAAATGAATATGTTTAACTTTCGTGTTGATGCTGGCAACGATAGTAGTAACCAGAATGTGCAAAATCAGTCATTAATGGACAGATTAAAAATTTTGAAAAGAAGCTGTTTGTTTTTAAAAAACTGCAAATAGAAAATGGGTACCTGGAGAGAAATGTTGAACTGGCCCAGGTACCGCATAGTTTACGCTGTTGGAAGTATCACAGTGGTGTGGAGAACAACCTGGAAATGCTAAATGAAATGCATAGACTGTTTGACTACACAGGCATGGAATTAATGAAGATTATGATAAAATATAACAATAGTGAAATGGATCTGGACAGACAAAATGTATTCATCAAGAATGATTTATTATTTGAGCACTACCGGACTAATTATGATAATGTTTTGGCGAGTGTGGAGAGTTGCTGCAGAAACATATTTTCCCGTAAGGTTAACAAGATTAAATAGACATAGATGAATACGCTAAGGGGAAAGCATATCAGTATTCGCCAGGTTTCTGTGGCAACAGTATGGAAGTAACCAATCAGGTGCTGACCGAAAATGAGGAAGTGACATCAATGCTGAGGAATTATCAGCAACAGTAATTTGAATCCCCTTTAGATGGTGGGTTTATGGCATTCAGAGAGGCTGAGAAGCAAGGGACAATCAGTGAGCCATTTGGGAAACGACAACATCAACAGAAAATACATAGCACAAAGGGCGAGACCGAAGAGTTGGAAGTACCAGCAAAGATATTAATGGACTATAGTGTAGGTTCTTTTGAAGATTAAGTCTTTACATTGACTGTGAATCAGTGAGTTATATGGACAATGGACAGTTTACCACAGTTAATGAAGTATGTAGTGAGGATGCCAATGATAATGAAACTGAGCAGATTGATTTTGAAATACTGTTTGAGGCAATGGTTGGGGTGGATAATAAAGGTGAAAGTGTTCATCCAAACGTTATTTACAATAGTGCAAGTGACTACAAAGTGTTTAATTATTCTAAAAAATCAATTGATACTGTGCATGCTAACCTGCTTGCAAAAGGATTCACCTTTGTGCCTAGCGGATGTGGTGTGTTAGCAGAAACATTAATTGATTTAAAATTATTCATGCGCAAAATGAATTTAAAAAATGTGGTTTAAAGCTGATGGCATGGATCAACAGGAGGCAGGCCATTGTATAAAAAGGCCAAGCACCTTTAACCCCCCAAGTAATAATTTGATAGAAATGTTTGAAAAGGCTTGTGAGATAGGCATCGGGGAATGTTTTAAGAATAAACCTAGACATTCTAACAGCAATTTGTCCATTGAAGAAAAAAGTGTGTTGTTGGATATAGCCACAGATAAAAGTATACGTTGAAACCTGACAAAGGTAATGGCGCTGTTATAATGGACAAAAGTGACTATCTTGATAGTATGACAACACTATTATTGGATGACACCTATTGTGAAATTAATATAAATGAGATTAATACAGCATACAAAAAGTTGGACCTGATGTTAAAAGATATGTTGTTTCAAGGGCAATTAAATGAAAATTATTACAAATATTTAAAAAATTAATATCCAATGGTTTCCTATATATTTGGAAAACCAAAAATCCACAAGGGCCTAGGGAATTTAAAAGTTAGGCCCATAGTGGATGGCAAGTGAGCAAAGACATGTTTTATTAGTAAATGTTTGGATTATCATTTACAAAAAGGGCCGTTTTTTTTCCCTAAATAAGTAAAGATTTATGGCAGTTTTTAGAAAAATTAAATGATGTGGATATTAATGATGAGATGTTTTTAGTTACTATAGATGTGTGCAATTTGTTTTCTGTGATAGCCCACCACGTGGGTTTAGCATGGCCGGAGGTCCAACTAATTAAAACAAATTTATTTGACCAAGATCAAATGAATGTGTTCATTACATTGATGGAGGCAGTGTTAAAAATAATTATTTACGTTTTGAAGGGCAGTATTACAAACAGCTGTCTGGAGTGGCTGTGGGGGCTGCATGTGCTCCCATGTAAACAAACTACGTCATGTCTTACTGGGAACAAGAATATATATTCCAAAGTGAATATGAGTCCCACATTAAACATTATACAAGGTTCCTGGATGATATTTTTATGGTTTCGGAAGGACATGAGGATGGTTTGAAAGGATTTTTTGAATATGTTAACCAGACAGTTGATTTTTTAAGGTCACCCATGAATACAGTAAAGAAAAGATATTGTATCTGGATGTGAATTTGACAATTAACAAAGAAAAAAATAACTTCTCATCAGGGATTTACAGAAAGCCTACTTTTTCCAACTCCTATTTAGACTTTCAAAGTTGGCACCCTCATCATCAAAAAAAGTGTATTTTTAAAGGATAGCTAGCGAGGGCTGCCAAAATGGTGAGTTGTGATCATGAATTTGTGGGTGAAACAGATTTTATAATTGGTTTATTCATAAAAAGAGGTTATCCAGAGCCTCTATGATGTTTTTCGTGATTCACTGTTGCAGTCATTACATTTGGGTAATCTGCTGGCAGGTTGCCCTCAGTCGGCCTGATTAACAAAGTCTTGGGTCCTGCATTGGTTGCTGTCCCTTCTTCCATGACGTCAGGTCATCAGGAGTATAAAACATGCAGCCGACGTCATTACATCAGTCTTTCTTGCCATGCAGTGTCCGAAGCAGAAGCAGTTCGCAAGTGCCGGTCAGACGACTCCTGAAATTTTCGTTTTCGAGTTTCAGAACCGAAGTCTTCAACTTAAAGCTAAGTACCCCATTGGGGAAACTTTTTCTTGCTCCTTACCGATGTCAGTAAAAGTTAATAATTGCATTACTTGTGGAAAGCAAATACCTCATAAAGATTTTCATCTGTACTGTATTCCTTGCCGAGGCCCTGACCACGATGTACCTTGCTTTCGGTTTTGTGCTTTATTTAATTAGCGCACTATCCATCGTCAGTACATTTTTGCCTCTAAATATTTTGGCTCTCAGTTTAATTATCCAGAAATGACATCGGTTAGCCATCCAACTACCGGAATACCAAAAAAAATGCAAAGAAAAAGACAGAGACAGGCCGTTGAGGTCCAAAACTGCTGACAATGCTTCTCCTAAGCCAGTCGCCGGTCCTCAGTGAGATGCTTTCGCAGCCCCTGATACCCTCTACTTCTGACTTGCAGGCCTCTACTGAGACCCATTCGGAGTCCGGTATGCCATGAGATACTTCAACTATGGAACCTGCGGGGTGTCTCTACCTTGGATGGGTCCGGAGCTGCTGTGCAGGCACTGGCTTCTGAGGGTGTATTCAGGCCTGCAGACTTGCATATCAAACCAACTCCACTTTCAATATTAAGGCCTAAATCTCAATCTATGTCGAAAAAAACGACAGCCAGGCCACATGTTCAGGCCCCTATGCCTAAAAAACAAATGATCAAAATGGCTGAAGATCTTATTACTCTAATAAAGGGAAGTCAACCCCCCCACCCCCCTTCTAAGAGGCCTAGGCCTGAGCTTGAGTATGATTCTTCTGATCAGGATTCTGTTTCTTCTGACTCTTCTAATGAACTGGATTTGTCCATATCTACTTATGAGGATTCTGATGCAGAGGATTCCATTCCCTCTGCTTCCCCCCCTGAGGATTTCTCTTTTGGTGAAACTTTACATACCTTACGGGAGCATTTCCACTGGGAAAGTCAGGAATTCTCTGATTCAAAAAAGAGGCTTAGGGATTTTCTTCTTTTACCTCAGCATAGGCCTTTGGCTATACCTCATGTACTAGACATTGTTGATGATGTGTTTTTGGAATCCAGTATGGCCCCTGATTCCCTGCCTCCAGCTCCTTGTAAACCTGACAGATACTACAGGGTTCCTGAGTCCCACAAGTTCTTTTTCAAAAATCCTGTTGCAGATCCTGAAACCATTTCTCAAGGGCCTAAGGGCATTAAGGCTTCTACTGCTAAAAATCCTAACCCTTCTGAAAGAGACTCCAGGGCGCTGGATAGATGGGGTAAAAAGGTTTATACTTCTGCAACCTTGGCTATCAAGGCTTTAAAATGCCAATTTCATATGTTAAAATATCAACATCATATTATTGGACTGCTTAAACAGAAAATAATGTTGATTTCTGACTGTGTGGAAAATAAAGATTTACAGGATTTATTGCATTCTGCTGAACAAGTTGGAAAACATACTTTGCAATGTGGTTTTGATTCTTTAGAGGCCTCTTGCAGGGCTGCTGTTACTGGGTCTGTGCTTAGAAGGCATGCTTGACTTAAGGAGCAATCTCTGCCTGATCATGTTAAAGCAAAATTGTTGGATGCTCCTTTAAATCAGGACTGCCTGTTTGGCAGTAAGGCTGAAGAAGTTTTAAAAAAGATGGAAGATAAAGCTAAATCTATGCAAACTGTAAAAGATTTCTTGCAAGTGCAACCTCCAAGATTTAGTAGGCACTGGCCTACCAAGAATTGGTCCTTTCCAGCTCCTTCCAGATCCTCTCAAGCCAAATCCAGACACACCAAAAGCGCCAGGTTTCAGTCCCAGGGGACTCTCAGACCTAAGCAATGGGGGCCCTCCACTTCCAAATCTAGAAATAACAAGACACCCCCCTATGGTAAACAGTCCCAATGACTTTTCTTTAAAATTAACAAGCACTTACCTTTAAGCCGCCCTTTGTTGGGAAAGATTGCTTTTCATGCAAAAAACTGGAAACTCATAACCCAGGACAAATGGGTTTTAAATATAGTGTCCCAGGGATACAGATTTCATTTCCACACGTTGCCAACACCAAACGGGTGGCCAGAGGCTCAGAAACAAGTACTTTCCCTCCTAAACATGGGGGCTATTCAATCGGTACCAGAAGAGGAAAAGGGACAGGCTTTCTATTCCAGGCTTTTCCTGGTACCCAGAAAAGACGAATCATGGCGTCCAATTCTGGACCTGTCTACTCTAAACACCTTTCTAGACATTCCAAAATTCAAGATGCTGACTCTTCACCAGTTACTTCCTATGCTAGGCAAAGATGCCTGGTTGGCAACTCTAGATTTAAAAGAAGCTTACCTGCATGTCCCAATCAGGGAATCTTGCAGAAGATACCTACGCTTCAAAGCAGGCTACTTGCATTATCAGTTCTCTGCACTGCCCTTTGACTTGTCTACTGTGCCCAGGATATTCACAAAGTGCTTGGCTCCAGTAATTGCATTTTGCAGGCAAAAAAATATTCAAATATATCCATACCTGGACGATTGTCTAATTCAGGCGGAAAACCAGGCCATACTTCTAAATCATTTGGCGTTTGTAAAAAGGGTTCTAACTTGTCTAGGGTACACCATAAACAGAAAGAAATCACAACTGGTACCCTCTCAACAGATCACATTCCTGTGTGCAAGCTTGAATTCAACTGCCCAGATGGCTTTCCTCACGCCAGGAAAAGCAAATTCATTTGGTAACTTACTTCAAACAAGTGGCCACAAAAACCCTGCTATCTGCAAGACAAATACTGCAAGCCTTGGGGTTCATGGCCTCCTGCATTCTTCTAATTCCATATGCAAGACTGCATATGAGGAAACTTCAGTGGTACTTAAAAAGTCTATGGAGTCAACATTGTCACAGCCTGGAAACAATGATTGCTATCATACCTTGCCTACGCCTGGAGTTCCTATGGTGGGCAGAGGCCTGCCACCATAACAAGGGACTGCCATTCATGCTACCCCCTGCCACCCAAACCCTAACTACAGACGCATCAGACTATCCATGGGGGTCTCTCCTGGCAGGGAAGTGCATTCAGGGCAAATAGAACCCAAATCAAATGCACCTACATATCAATCAAAAAGAAATGTTAGCTGTACAGAATGCTCTGACAGCCTTCAAGGACTACATTCTTCCAGGACAACTAATGGTAAAGATGGACAACACTACAATTATGTGATACATAAACAATCAGAGGGGTACACATTCCTACCCCCTCTGCAGACTAGCCATGGCATTGTGGAACACAGCCTTGAGCTACCAAGTGCACCTACAAGTTCAATTCCTGCCCGGAAAATTAAATACACTGGCAGACGGACTAAGCAGAAATCTCATGGACCCACATGAGTGGAGACTGGAACCACATATTTTCAACATGTTGACAAGCAAATGTGAGAGCCCAGACATAGATCTATTTACCTCCCCCTGGAACTACCAGTTGGACAAATTTTGCACAAGGACTCCCCACAAAAAATCTTGGAAAGTGGATGCTGTGTCCTTCAGCTGGAAAAACCAATCAGTCTACGCTTTTCCCCCTCTGCCTCTACTCTGCAAAGTTCTGTTAAAAGTCAAACAGGACAAACCAAGAATGATTTTGATTGCTTCAGACTGGCCATGCCAACACTGGTACCCGCTCCTGCACAGTGTGTCACAAATATCTCCATGACACCTGCCTCAGACACCTTCCTTACTGTCTCAGCAGGAGAACCAGATTCCGCACCCTCATCTCCCAACATTGAACCTCGCAGCTTGGCTAATCACTTAAATTCACCCGTAGCATCCCTCAGCAAACCTGTGATGCATGTCATCTTGGAGGCGAGAAGAACTAGTACTAGAAAATCTTATGCTGACAAATGGAAAAGATTCTGTGCTTGGAATCAATCTCAAGGAATGAACACAGCAGCACTCAATTTACCTGAGATTTTACAGTACTTAACTGAGATGCTTCACAAGGGCCTGTCTTTTTCCTCCATTAAAATCCATGCCACAGCCATTTCAACTCATTATAACACAGAACCTCCCCAATTCTCTCATCCTCTGCTCAAGCAGTACCTCAGAGGGGCCAAAAACTTGAGACCACCCAGGAGAGCTCCAACCCATGCCTGGGACTTTAACTTTGTATTGGAGAAACTCACTCTACTTCCTTTCGAGCCAGTTGCTGCTGCAGACTTAAAATTTCTTTCCTGGAAAACAGCCTTCCTTCTAGCAATCACTTCAGCTAGAAGGATATCTGAGTTACATGCCCTTATGGCAGTGGAGCCTTTCATCATCTTTCATGCGGACAGGGTGTCACTCAGGACTAATCCATCCTTCATGCTCAAGGTGGTATCCAGTGTGGCTCTTAATCAGTCCATTCATTTGCCAACTTTCTTTCCCAATCCACAGAACAAAGGGGAACGGAGTCTGCATTCATTGGATGTGCACAGACAACTTAGATTCTACTTGGACAGGACTAAAACTCGAAGAAAATCTGAACTGCTGCTGGTAGCATTTGCTGCAGGGGTAGAGGGAAAGGCTATTTCAAAACAAACCATTTCTAAATGGATAAGCCATTGCATTAATTTCTGCTATAAGCACCATGGGAAACCTATCCCCCAGGGGATCAGATCTCATTTCACCAGGGTTGCATCTACTTCTGCAGCCTTTCTCAGAGGTATTCCTACCAGGGATATTCTAGAAGCTGCTACCTGGAGTTCAGTTCCTACTTTCACCAAGCATTATCATTTACCAATTTTCTCTAAATCCAGAGCTGGCTTTGCCACTGCTGTCTTGCAGGGCCTTATAGCTGGTCCTAATGCTCTATAAATCCATCCTCCCAGCCATAGCTTTGGGAATCTACCCAAATGTAATGGATGCAACAGTGAAACACGAAGAACATAGTACAGTTGTGTATACTTACCATAAATGTAGATGTTTGAGTGTATTCACTGTTGCAGTCCTGGTTACCCTACCTCCAGCCCCGTTTTTCTCTAGCTATACCTCTACTTTTTGTTACTATGCTTAAAAGCCTTTTTGATGCATTTGCTTTTGGTTGGAGGTATATTTTTGTGTTTTAAAATTTAATTTAGCTCCACATTCGGGGGCACCTGACATCTGGGGCAAGAAAAACTGAGGTAATGACGTCAGCTGCATGTTTTATACCCCTGATGACCTAATGTCATGGAAGAAGGGACAGCAACCGATGGAGGACCCAAGACTTTGTTATTCAGGCTGACTGAGGGCAACCTGCCAGCAGATTACTCAGATGTAATGACTGCAACAGTGAATACACTCGAACATCTACATTTATGGTAAATGTACACAACTGTATGTTCTTTATTAAAATATGAGGTGACAAGGAAAAGATTTGAAGGATTTTACAAGCCCATTTTAACAGGAATTAAGCAACATATGTTGGAAGTTACCCACACTGAAAATATTGAACCAAATAAGAATGTCCTAAGAGACATGGGGATGAGATTTGTTACCACCTTCATTCAGGATGTGGATGTGGTAACAGAAGTTATTAAAAAGAATTGGGGTCTGTTACAATTGGACCAGAATGTGGAGGACAGGTTGGGAAATTGCCCAAGATTTGCTGTCAGAAAGGACAGGTCCTTTAAAGAAATTTTGGAGATGAGCAGTAGAATGGTTCCCAATATTATTAACAGAAAATTGGGTAATTTTAAGTGTGGGATGTGAACGTTTTGTAAACATATAATGGAGACTGGAAGTAAGGTATGTATAAATGGAAATAGTATATATATTCATGGACACATCAACTGCTTAAGTAAAAATGTGGTATATATATGGCGAAGTGTGAACATTGCCCAGTATACTATATTGGAAAGACAAGTAGACGTTTTAAAGATAGAATTGGTGCGCATTTGTTGGACATTAAAAATGAAAAGGTCACCAATGCGTTGAGCAGGCATATTTTGAAACATAATGGACATGTTTTTAAATTTTTAGTATTGCAGCAACTGGTTAAGGATGCACAAGGTAGAATGTTGGATGTACACCTGGATATTTGTGAATTGAAATGGCAATTGCATTTGGATGCCACAAATTGTCCAGGTATAAATGATTTGAGCATATCAGGAATATTAAAATTAAAGCACATTTTAAGGTAGTTTTTAACTTGGTTTTATTAAATATTAAGTAAGTTTTCTTTAAATGTTTGTTTAAATTGTTAATTAGTTAACTTATGGTGTTAATTAATATGTTAATGGGTAGTATAAAAGGGTTGGGTTTTAGTAATTACGTGTTCTGATGAAGTCCTAAAAGTGTTGGTTGAAAGCACTTAACCATTTGTTTGTGGAATAAACTTTTGGAATCCAGCAGTCTGTGGCCGGAGGTGTTTCTCCTGCTTTGGAATTGTGTGGTTTAATCCTGGTTACAACACTTCAATGACACCTTTCTTACTATTCTAAACAGGCTTGCACCTCTAAGAACAGTTAGTGTCAAAGCCAACTACACACCATGGTGAACCCATGAGACTCGTACCCTCCTAAAACAAAGGGACAAAGCATGGGAAACTTAGGCTAAAAATAATTCCCTCCAAAAGCGTTTAATTTACCAGCAACTTAGAAAAAGTGGCAAACACCAAATTAGACCAGACAAACAACACTACTATTCTAATTTACAATGGAAATACAGAATGAATCCCCAAAAATTCTGGAACACAGTCAATAACAATCTTCATCTTGGCCAAACCACACCCCCCCCCCCAACTTACCTGATAACACAAACAATATTGCTGAACAATTTAACATATTCTTCACTGAAAATCCAAGCAATATTGTAGATGCATTTTCATTTCAGACAATCCCAAAACAAACTATTACAAAACTATTAAAAAAGTTGAAACCCACTTCACTGGCAGCAGATAACTTGCTAGCAGAATATCTAAAATTAACAGCAGATGTTATTGCCTTCCCTATATCAATACTTATAAACCGCTCTATAACAGAACTGTATATCCCAGCTATTTGGAAAATTGCATGTATTACACCATTACACAAAGGAGGTAATTCAATAGAACTAACAAACTACTGGCCCATTGCTATACTTTCTCCACTTTCTAAAACTCTGGAAAGATGTATCGACTTTCAACTTCTTAAACACCTTCTAAACAATAATCTTCTCAAATCATCACAGCATGGATTCCGACCACATCATAGCACTACTACAGCTCTTCTATGTTTCACTAATACTATAAATAAATTCAGAGACAATGGCAAAATAGTGTCTTTGTCTTTTTGGACATGTCTAAAGCATTCAATACAGCTTCCCATCCTAAGTTACTCTCCACTCTAAAAAATCTGCTCAGCCCTGATGCCCTGTTAACTGGTTTCAAAGTTATCTATCTAGCCTCCAGCAAGCTGTGAAATGGAAGCAAGATCTATTCCCACTCCTTCCTGTTACACTTAAAGTCCTTCATGGTTCAATCCTAGGGCCCCTCCTCTTCTTCAGCATATTTATAAATTATCTTAATACTGCCTGCTCTCAAACATTGGTCATGCAATATGCAGATGATTCAACCCTCATATGTGCAGCATCCACAATAACTCATCTTACAGTCACAAAAAAAGCCTTCTATGATATTGAAACGAGGCTAAAAAACTCGCAACTGATTCTCAACCCTAATAAAACTAAACTTAAGATCTTTCATCATCTAAACCTACTAACGTCCCAGCTAACTTTTATTTCACTGCCAGTAATAATACTAGGATTTTCCCCGATTTTCAAACAAAACTATTAGATGGCTTAATCGACAACAGACAAATTTGCCATACACATTTCTAACACAATCAAAAAGGTACACAAGAAAATGGGAACAATGTATAGAAACAAATAATTCTTAACAGAAGCTGCAAGAATAGCCATAGCTAGAATCCACCTTCTCTCTTCGTCTTATATGCATCCCCCATACTTACCAACCTCAAAAAGTCAGAACTAAGTAAATTAGACTCATGTTATCATAAGATTGCCAAATTTGCAACAGATGCCACACATTCAACCCATCACTGTCAATGCCTAAAAAAATCTTTCTTGGATAGAACTACCCCATAATATGAACTATAACCAGTTAATAATGGCTGACAAAATAATGCACAATCCTGACAATGTACCTTCCCTAAAAATCTACTACAACCCTACTCTAACATTCGTACCCTTCGATCATCTAACAAAGACTTACTTCAAGTAAGCAAATTATCCAATACAGCAGGCAATTCTCTTTACTCCAACTGTGTTGCTAAAAATTGGAATGCCCATCCACATAGTAATAGATCCATAAGCAATCTTAATCATTTCAAAATATCTCTCAAAAGACACTTATTTGAATCCTGGCTTGCCACGTGTAACACTCAAGGTTAATTATTAACTAAGCATTACTTATACAATTTGGCTGTAAATACTAACTTTGTCAACATATCCCTTTTAACACTGCTACTTCTCTATAAGTATTTACATTCCTAGCTGCAACTCTCACCACGGAAGTATTACTAACTATGCACTACTTTGCCAAGTGATTCTCCCTACTTAATTTCCTAACTAATGTTATGCTCCTCCACATATATAAATTCAACCATATATTTGTCTATGTTCAAGTGTTTAAAGTCTTGTTCTATTTGATACTATGTATATATTTTTGTTTTTATAATTTTATCCTGTAAATGTGTTAACACTTTTTTTTTTTTTTTGGCAATTTGTTTTTTAATTTCTGTTGCTTGTTGTGATAATTTGTATGTAAGCTTCGACTGGAGCTTTTCTCCCTGGGCCTCCGCTGAAAACGGGCAGTGTCCCAGTCGGACCATCCCTGTAAACAAATATAAAATAAAAAATAAATATCGAGGAAATCCTGAGTGATAACAGACAAATTAAGCAGGACCATTCTAATGCCTCTCGAGTCGTCACTCAATATGAAAGTGGTGGAAAAGATATTCCATCAATGGGGCCAACTTTGCTTGTGATCTTTTTGCATCTACCATCAACAACAAGTGCAGCAGGTTCTTTGCCCTGCTCCCCCCACCAGGGGAATCGTCAAGAGATGCTCTTCTCCACAACTGTCCCGCTACGCCCTTCCCTTGTACCTGTAATACCAAAATTCAATTTTATTGAAGAGCACATTCATTCTCATTGTTCCTTATTGGCCTTGTCACATTTGGTTCCCCTTTCTTTGGCCTCCTCTACTTCACACACTTGGACAACTTAGGCCTAAAATTGACCACATGTTTTCTCCACTTGAATTGATAGCAAAACAGCCCATGCTCTCCTCCCTGTCCACCACATTCTTCTTTCCTCCCACAAAGCTTTAGCTAGAAAAATTTAGTAAATGGAAAGGTTTGTTACTTGCGTGCAGCAGAATGACATTGACCCTCTTTCAGTGCCAGTACCTACATTTCTTGAGTTTTTAGCTACAGTTTTTAACAAAGGTGCTAGTTCTTCAACTGTAAAAGTACAACTAGCTACCATTTTTAATTTTCACATTGGAGTAAATAATTCATCTTTAGTGGCTTCCAAACTTTGTAAGGCCTTTATAAGAGGAACCTTTCATCTTAGACTCCCTTTTTAAAGATCCCACTCCCCCATGGGATTTGAATTTGGTTTTACAGTCTTTGACCCAGTCTCCATTTGAACCATCAGCCAAGTGTGAACTAAAATTCTTAACCTGGAAGACTGTCATTCTAGTGGCCATTACATCTGCTAGAAGAGTCTTAGAACTTCAAGCCCTATCTTCTAAACCTCCGTATTTGATTTTTCTTAAGGACAGGATATCTTCACAAACCAACCCATCCTTCCTTCCTAAGGTGGCGTCAGAATCCAATATTAATAAAGCTATCAACCTTCCAGTTTTCTTTCCAAATTTTTCAAACAAAGGGGAGTATATATTGCACATGTTGGATGTACACAGACAGTTACAGATTTTCAGGAAATCAGATCAAGTATTTGTCTCCTTTTCAGATTAAAAATTGAGCAAACCAGTTACTGAAGTAAATTTGACCAAATGGTTAACAGATTGTATTTCATTTGTTTACATAAAATTTGTTTGTCTTTGCCAAAACCTCTAAAAGCTAATTCTACCAGGTCTATGGCAACTTTTCCTGTGTTTTTATCTAGATCTTCCCTGGATGATATTTGTGCAGCTGCTACTTGGGCTAACCCTCATACCTTAATTGCTCATTACAATTTAAATCTAGTCTCTAGGGGAAGACCACTCTTCAACAGAGTGGTGCTCAGGAATATCCTTCCTTAGAGTTCTCCCAGGATTTAGGTATCTGGGGACTTTATCCTAATATTTGAGTAATAAATGAAAATGACAACATCAGATAAAAAAGTTATGTACTCACTGTAACGTTCCATCTGTGTTGTCCATTTTCATTCTTCCTCAACTTTCTTCCCTCCAACCCCCTACCAGTTTGACTTCTGGAAGGATTAGAAGATGCTAAAGGAAATGATGTTCCTTTATTTGAGCTCCAGATATTGTTATTTATTAATTACTATATTGACTAAAAGTTCAACAAACAAGATCTGACGTATGGTAGGGGAGTACTGCATTATGGGTAAGGGAGGAGCTTGAGATCTTCATTGTAACATGAGTTGGAAAAAGTGTCCAAGTCTGATCCGACCCCAGCAGATGAGGAAGAATGAAAATGAACAACAAATATGGAATGTTATGGTCAGTACATTGTCATTTTTTTTTTAATGAAAGCCCTGCCTCCAATGCGACCTTGAATGCTACTGCATTTTGTATGTATGTTATCTATCAAACTATGTGTATAGTATGTATGTATATATATATATATATATATATATATATATATATATATCTATATATCATCCAAGAAATAAACCAAAGGCTACAACATTCGAAGAACAGCACTATAGAAAATGAACATATATTCCAAAAACAACCAATGCGTTCACCACAGCTGTCAGCATAAAACAAATTTATTGTACAGATAAAAAACAAAGCTGAGTAAAAAAGAATAAAAATGAGCGCTTTCGGGTGGCTTCTACTCTTATTCAGATTGCTGACCGCACTGGTTGTTTTTGGAATATATATATATATACATATAGATATGTGTGTGTGTGTGTGTGTGTGTGTGTGTGTATATATATATATATATATATATATATATATATATATATAAATATGTATATATATATATATATATATATATATATATATATATATATATATATAAATATATATATATGTGTGTGTGTGTGTGCATATATATATATATATATATATATATATATATATATATATATATATATATATATATATACACATACATACATACATAAATATATTTATATATATGGATCCCTATCAATTGATCGAGTTTTTAGAAACTCGAAATTCATATCAGCGGGACGATATGATTGAATTTCTGAAAACCCAAATCTTTTGAATGGAGATTGCGTTGCAGTGAGAGTCAGGAAATTTATCGTTTTCCTCAATGTATCTTGGAGATGGTATTTTTTTAATGTTAAGTTTTCAGAAATTCGATCATATCATCTCGCTGACATGAATTTTGAGTTTCTGAACCAACTGACATAGATCCATATATATATATATATATATATATATATATATATATATATATATATATATATATATATATTATGCGTGTGTGTGATTGTATAAAAAACCCTTAACTCTGATGAAACTTTAAGTAAATCCCAACCTGTCAAAAATAACAAAAATTTTCAAATAACTCACCATCCCATGACATGAAACCTAATCAGGTAAGCAGACTGGTCTGAAAACCATTTTCAGTCACAATTTGGGTCACAGGGGACAACATATTAAAATTTATGCAGTTAACAGTGCTGCATTCCAACAACATTGCATACTTGTATATTACAAATATACATGTGTACAGTGTTGCACTACTGCAAGGCGATTGGTTTAACTTGTACAGGGTGTTACATTGTGAAGCATGAATCTTATGACATGATATCCATGTTCGATCATTAAACTGTGGCCAGTGAGAAATGTTAACTTGTGTCTCTGAAGCATTCACTGTTTGCTTTCCTAGTTAAGATGATATTTAGGTTTTTCATAAATATGCAGTACTGTGTAGTGGAGACACACACACACACACACTTAGTTTAGCACACCATTCCATTTCAGTTTTTATGCAGTCAAATGCACAAAATCAGGAGTACTGTTTATTTTATCTTTAACCCAAATGAAGACATTTTTTAACTTAGTACGCCACATCTTCAGATTTTCTTGAACTTCCACTGAAGCAGTCCTGGGTCTGTCCAGTAAGACTGGGTTCACCATTTGTGAAACATTGGAGTAGAAGCACTTAGATCATCTATAATTTATGACATACCAATGCTCAGACTGCATTTTACATTCTGTAAATATTTACTCATTTTCTAAACTGGTTGTCCTGGTTAGGGTCAGGGATGTAGCAAGCTGAGAAGAGATAATCGGCTCCTTCCCCATCCCAAACAGCATTCTACAACCCATCCTGCAGGATCCCCAAATACCCCCAAGTAAGCTGAGAGACACAGTTCCCCTAGTCTGCCCTGGGCATGTCCATAGGCCTCCCCGCAGTGGGTTACATCCAACCTGTGGGAGACACCCAAGGGGTTCCTACACAAAGTACCTAAACAATCCTTAGTGATCCTTTCCAACACAGTGGTGTATTTCTTTCACACCAAAACCCTCTTGGACTACCAAGTTACCATCTCTGCCACAGAGAATGATCCCAGCCACCCTATGAAAGAACCTTTCGTCTTCCACCTGCATCCAGTATTCCATCCCCCTCCAGCTACCACTCAAACCTCATGAATGCTAGCACTGATGGTTGCAGAGGTTAACTGCCTCAGAGCACTGTTTGCAGACTCCCCTATCTTATCACTACCAGAGTCCAGTACATCACCTTCAGCATTTCAGTGGTTGCACCTGTCTGCCAGATATCCCTTACTGCCCTCCACCCTCACTCGTGCAAGACCCTAAGACATTGAAACTCCTTCATCCAAGAGATTTCCTTCCCCTTTATCTGTAGAGAGCAGCCCATTGAGAAAGTGACACTTGACACCCATCCTAATCATCTCAAACCCAGCAGTGAATTACTTCATTGTATGCTATGGACCAGAGTTACCTGAGGACAAGAGAACAGCATTATTCACATACAGAAAACTGTATCAGATAGAAAAGTGAGCAATCACACTAAATACCTTTCTTACGGATGACTTCAGCTATGCTCACATAAACTTGCAAGCATTTACTACAAACATCAAATATGGCCAGAGATTTCTGGTATTTGTAAATCTCAGTACACTTGACCAAACTGTCCCGTTACCTTCCATAGGTATTAAGTTAATCTTTTTGATCTTGTTCTCAGACATTTCAACCAGTTGCACTATCCCAGTTGTTATTGTAAAATCTGAATATCTGGCTGTGATCTTCTTTATGAAAACCTGCCTTTTGGCCTCTAATAACTCCTCTGCATTTAGGGATTACTCCAAAATCAATAGTTTGCTGTTTACTCATCTTATTGATGATCACAGTGGTATAATTCTTATCAGTTTGTAAGTGAAGCTTCTGCCTACGCCTCTGAATATTAAGCCCTGTTGGATGGATGCATTCAGACATTCTTACCAAATTGGTTTAAACATAACAACACATTTATAAACAAACCCATATGATGGAACTACTAAATCAACAAACTATAATAAAAAGAAAAAAAAGCTCCTGGTCATCAGAAAAGATGTCCATTTCATCCATTATAAAAATGATTTATAACTGGTAAGTTTCCTAAACATGCCATTAGGCAGTATAAGGCCAGCTAGGAACTTATGTTTGCAGCTAATTTAAAATACAACAATAAGGCCTTCTTTAGCTATATGAGGAAGGGTGTAATTAACCAACAATTCTGTACTAAACTTGTTCCTAATGTTGCCTTCTTGTGTGAGCTGAAGGACATTCCTTGAAGTCTTTGTACAAATTCTTTTCCAACCTCAATCCAACCACCCTCCCTTCTGTCATCTTCATCCCATGTCACACTGTGTCTCCTAAGATCAGTGTAGTCCAAGTCCTATTGGCACTTTCCGGTATTGAAAACACTACTTCCGTGTATCTTGACAATATCCTTGGGTGTCTAATACAGGTTAATGAAATAAAAATGAGATACTGGTGCTTTCCCACCTGTCTGTTGAAAAGAGAGGAACTTAAGGAATGGGTAGTGCAAATTATTCAGGAGTTATTAGAGGACGTAGAAATTTCTTCTGAAACTATAGCTAGGCAGTAAGATAAAATTAAAGTGGAATTTAAAAAATAGGGTGGAAATAAAAGAAAGAGAGATATGGTTAAGAAGTAACAATTATTTAGAGGGTCTGACAAAAGTTCAAATATTGCCGAATAGGGTTATTCTCACAGAACAATAGGAGGAGCAATTGCAGAATGCTAAACAGTTCAGTTACAGAGTTGCTGTTCTGAACTGTTTGTAAGTTTCTTGGAGGCCAGTGCTTACTTGGGCTAAAGGGAAGTCTCTGTGTTCACCAGTGGCAGTGGTTAACACTGAGCAGCCTGCCTGTCCCTGTAGGAGTGGTTACTGCTTAGAAACTGTAGTTTTATTGGCCATTTGGGGTCAATTCCAAACTCCTTGATCTCTCTCTTAAAATCCTGCAGCTGCATGATTTTGGCATCTTTCCAGGCTTGATAGTTGTTGCTGAAGCACCTACCAAAAGGAGAAAATGCTGAGAGAAGAAAGGAGCCACTTTTGAGATTTTATTTATTTTCTTCTGATTTATTTCTTAGAAAAACTGCATTGCCACCTACTTTTCGGCGTTTCCTTGCTTGCAAAAGTTGATATCTGTGTTAGAAACAGTATTTAGAACATACCTAGAGCCTGTTTATTGCATTTTTTGTGTTGCACTTAATTTAAAATCGTTTTTTCTTAAATTGCATTTTCCTGCATCTGACCTAGCACACACGTGTTGGGGTCATTTGTTGCACTGTTCCGAATAGTTTGCTACTTGTGTGTCTCTGCTATCCTTAAAAAACAATAAAATCTTTCTATTTTCCCACTTTCTATAATTTAAAAAAAATTTCAGTTACAGAGTTGCTGTTCTGAACTGTTTGTAAGTTTCTTGGAGGCCAGTGCTTACTTGGGCTAAAGGGAAGTCTCTGTGTTCACCAGTGACAGTGGTTAAAACTGAGCAGTCTGCCTGTCCATGTAGGAGTGGTTACTGCCTAGAAACTGTAGTTTTATTGGCCATTTTGGGTCAGTTCCAAACTCCTTGATCTCCCTCTCTTAAAACCCTGCAGCCGCGTGGTTTTGGCGTCTTTCCAGGCTTAATAGTTGTTGCTGAAGCACCTACCAAGAGGAGAAAACGCTGAGAGAAGAAAGGAGCCACTTTTGAGATTTTAAGTATTTTCTTCTGATATATTTCTTAGAAAAACTGCATTGCCGCTTAATTTTCGGCATTTTCTTGTTTGCAAAAGTTGATTTCTGTGTTAGAAACAGTATTTAGAACATACCTAGAGCCTGTTTATTGCATTTTTTGTGTTGCACTTAATTTAAAATCGTTTTTTCTTAAAATTGCATTTTACCTGCCTCTGACCTAGCACACACGTGTTGGGGTCATTTGTTGCACTGTTCTGACTAGTTTGCTACTTGTGCGTCTCTGCTATCCTTAAACAAAAAACAAAAAAATCTTGCTATTTTCCTACTTTCTATAATTTAAAAAAAGTTCAGTTACAGAGTTGCTGTTCTTAACTGTTTGTAAGTTTCTTGGAGGCCAGTGCTTACTTGGGCTAAAGGGAAGTCTCTGTGTTCACCAGTGACAGTGGTTAACATTGAGCAGCCTGCCTGTCCATGTAGGAGTGGTTACTGCCTAGAAACTGTAGTTTTATTGGCCATTTTGGGTCAATTCTAAACTCCTTGATCTCTCTCTCTCTTAAAACCCTGCAGCCGCGTGGTTTTGGCTTCTTTCCAGGCTTAATAGTTGTTGCTGAAGCACCTACCAAGAGGAGAAAACGCTGAGAGAAGAAAGGAGCCACTTTTGAGATTTTAAGTATTTTCTTCTGATTTATTTCTTAGAAGAACTGCATTGCCGCCTACTTTTTCGCGCTTTCTTGCTTGCAAAAGTTGATATCTGTGTTAGAAACAGTATTTAGAACATACCTAGAGCCTGTTTATTAAATTTTTTGTCTTGCACTTAATTTAAAATCGTTTTTTCTTAAAATTGCATTTTACCTGCCTCTGACCTAGCACACACGTGTTGGGGTCATTTATTGCACTGTTCTGACTAGTTTGCTACTTGTGTGTCTCTGCTATCCTTAAACAAAAACAAAAAACAAAAAAATCTTGCTATTTTCCCACTTTCTATAATTAAAAAAAAAGTTCAGTTACAGAGTTGCTGTTCTGAACTATATGTAAGTTTCTTGGAGGCCAGTGCTTACTTGGGCTAAAGAGAAGTCTCTGTGTTCACCAGTGGCAGTGGTTAACACTGAGCAGCCTGCCTGCCCCTGTAGGAGTGGTTCCTGCCTAGAAACTGTAGTTTTATTGGCCATTTTGGGTCAATTCCAAACTCCTTGATCTCTCTGTCTTTAAACCCTGCAACTCTCTTTTTGCACGGTCTTGCGCACAGAGCAGTGTCGGGCATCGCCGGTTAACTGGGTATACCATTCCTGGCTCCACAAAGTCTGCACTGCAAATTTTCCCTTAGAACTAGGCAAGCCTCAACTCAAGTGCTTCAGATCAACTGCTCTTATTGCAGCACTTGCATAACCCAAATCAGCACTCGTCCAAATCACCTAGACAGCACTATTATTTTCCAAATCTCCTAGCAGCACTATTATAATACAGCATAAGACCCTCGATTGTCCACAAGACAAGTGAAATTTACTTTTCCAAGCATGTCCAGAGGTCAGCTTCAGGTGTACTCTCCAGTTCATCTGGTGGAATTGGGCATCCTGAGGCAATGTCACAACTGTCTCATGTATACAGACAGCCCTCTCCTCTTACCTCTAGACACAAACACTTGTGAGAGATGCAAATACACAGGGAGACTGGAGGCTAAGCGCTCTCAACCCATGACTGTAATAGACAGTCAAGAGGAGAAGAGACACACTAGCATCACACCACCAGTCACACATGGATCTATACACATAAATACACAAAAACATATTCGGAGGCACTAGGTACCAATCTGAAAAAGAAACAGGGCCCTCCAAAGCAGACAAGCAAGCAACCTGCACCTCCAAACACAAGCCAGAAAACACATAATTCACCTCAGCAGTGTGCCTCACGACAGCCCCTAAGGCAAAACACCATACCCAACACGCTAGTAATAGGAGACTCTATAGTAAGGCACACAGATGTTCCACTCACCAGGCCGAACAAGGAGAAGGTTACTGTCAGCTGCCTGTCGGGTGCTAGGATCTGCCACATAACACAGGCACTTAGGTCAGTCCAGAACAAGTACAAGTATGATGCTGTTATTGTACATGTTGGTGTGAATGATCTAAGATGTACCTCCCTGGACTACATGTCTGTGTGCAAAAAAAACTAAAAAAAACAAAAAAAATACTTCTACTTTCCTAAACTTTCCTAGCTAGTTGTTCCAGTGATCAGATTTTGCTGATCCCTGGGCTTTGTATTTGGTTCCTGTGTTCCTCCATTTTCTTGTGTGGCCAGAGGTAGTTTCTTTACTCACCAGTGGGAGTGGGGAGTACTGAGCTGCTTGTTTGTCCTCAGAGGAGTGGTTAGAGACAGCAACTAGTAATTCGTTGGCCATTTTGGGTCATTTCCTGTTTTTCCAGCCCCCTGCTATAAAGCACGCTTTGGCGGGCTTTTCTGGCATTAGAGAACTTGGCATAGCTCCTCGTGGTCCCCTGCAGAGTTCCTAAGCCAGCAGAGAGCAGAAAAAGCGACTTTCTTGATTTTAAGTATTTTTTAAACATTTAATTTTGCATTTTTCGATCTTTTGTGCTTTTCGACTACTGTTTGTGCCTATATTACTGTTTTATTACCTGTTTTTCCTGTGCCTAAATTGTTGATTGCACTTGTTGGCTAAAGTTTTGCTTAAAAGTAACAAACAGGCTAATACACTCAAGTGTACCAGCCTTTGATAGCAATTTAGTCGAAAATCAAAGCATTTATTGTATTTTTTCTGTCTGTGTGCAAAAAAAACTAAAAAAAACAAAAAAAAATACTTCTACTTTCCTAAACTTTCCTAGCTAGTTGTTCCAGTGATCAGATTTTGCTGATCCCTGGGCTTTGTATTTGGTTCCTGTGTTCCTCCATTTTCCTGTTTGGCCAGAGAGTTTCTTTACTCACCAGTGGGAGTGGGGAGTACTGAGCTGCTTGTTTGTCCTCAGAGGAGTGGTTAGAGACAGCAACTAGTAATTCGTTGGCCATTTTGGGTCATTTCCTGTTTTTTTCTAGCCCCCTGCTATAAAGCATGCGTTAGCGCGGAGTTGCCACTGTTGCACACAAGAGCAGCGGCGGTTTAACAAGGTTAAACTATTCGGGCTACCTAAATTCCACTCTTCAATTTTTCCCTTAAAACTACCTTCCTCGAACTGTACTGCTGATCTAACCAGCGTATCCTATAACTAAAAAATTTATCTCTACTTGATTCCCAAGTAGACTATTCTCTATCTGTAAAGCCTAGCACTTGCTCCTACAGTACTTTCACCCTGATAAAGCACTCCTATTATAGATAGTACTCCACCAGCCTAGAACCCACATCCCCCGGAGTCTTTTGTACGTTTTTTTATCTATTCCTTCTAGCATGTCGAGGGATCAGTTGCTAGTGTCCTCTCCTGCTCAGCTGGTGAACCTGGGAATATTGAGGCAGTGTTACAATTGCCTCATGTACACAGACAACCCTCTCCTCCTCCCACAAAACACAAATACATGCGAGAGATGCAACTATATGGCCAAACTGGAGGCTGAGCTCTCTCAACATAGGACTGGCAAGACCAGACAGGAGGAGAAGGTAACCACACACACTACATACCCAGTCACACATAGTACCATCATAACTTCAAATCATACACATAATCACACAAAGACATACTCGGAGGCTCTGATCAAAAATCTACCAAAACAGCAGAGGCCACCAAAGCAGACACCCAAACAACTACCACCTCAGGACCCAACACATGCAACACATAGACCACACAGTCAGAGGGTCAAACAGTCACAGCCCTTAAGGCCAAACACAATGCCAGACACACTCGTCATTGGTGACTCCATAGTCAGACACACTGACGTCCCACTCACCAGACTGAGTAAGGAGAAGGTCACAGTAAGCTGCCTGTCGGGCGCTAGAATCCGCCACATAACGCAAGCACTCAGGTCTCTCAACATCAGGTACAAGTAAGACTCAGTCATTGTCCACGCTGGTGTCAACGACCTGAGACGTACCTCCTTGGACTACATGAAAAGAGACATTGAGGAGCTCTCTGATTATGTAGCCCAGGCAGGTATGACCCTGACCTTGAGCAGTATCCTACCTTCACCTAGAATGATGCCACAATACAGTGATAAGATGATCAGCTTTAATAATTGGCTTAAATTCTGGTGTCATTCAAAGGGGATCAATGTCTGTCTGCCTGGGATGACATGCTGGACAAGCCACGCTGCCCATGAGGACGGCTTGCACCTGTCACCCTGGGCTTCTGGATATTGGCAAAGGCTCTTGCCACCCCATAGTGCCTTTTTAGGCAAGGCTCAAATTCTAAACCTACCACCCTAGAACACAAAAGGAAAAACTAAGGGTAATGCTGCTCAATGCCAGAAGTCTCAGTCTCAAGATGCACGCACTCGAGGCCCTTCTCAGTATGGAGAACATCGATGTCTGTGCTGTAACAGAAACCCGGTTCAAGGCTCCTGAGAGCACCCCAGCACTATCAGGTTTTACCTCATATCATGCGTTCCGGCTCCAAAATCCGGACAACACCAAGAAAGGAGGGGGGGTGTCCATATTCATAAAGGACACCCACACCTCAAGGTTGGTGGCAACGCACGATGCATCGGAGACCATCCAGGTGCAACTAACCATAGGCAAAACTGCTCTGCAATTTGTAGCATGTTACAGGCCACCCTCTCAAACTCAGGAACCTCACATGGCCTTCCTGAAAACACTAGAGGGGATAAATGTATCTCCAAGCACCATCATACTAGGTGACTTCAACTACCCTAATATAGACTGGGAACACTACTCAAGCACAAACACTCTAGCCCAAAGGTTCCTGGAGTTCATAAACTCAAATGCCATGGAACAACTAGTCACCATCCCCACAAGAGGTGAAAACATACTTGATCTCATCATCACGAACATGGGACCACAATGTTCAACACCGGACGTATACCCCTCACTGGTGAGATCAGATCATAAACTAATCTCGCTGGAGGTCCTCATCCCGCCCCCACCTGAAATAAAAAAGACCACAGTGAAAAACTTCTCAAAAGCCGACTTCACACTTCTAAAAACTAGTGTGGTCTCCTTTAAGGTCCCTGAGCCGGTGGTAAACATCACTCAAACCGCTGAATCACTAACAAATGCCTTCTACCAGCACCTACAGGACTGCATGGATCAGGCAATCCCAAACAAAACTAAGACTCTTTGTACCAAAGGCAAGCGTCCAGTCTGGTGGACCCCAGCCATAAACAAGCTCTACAACAAAAGGAGGAAGCTACTACAAGATAGAGCAAAATCCTTGAAAGGTAAGACACCCTTGATCATTATAAGTAAAAAACTAAGAGCTCTCATAAAATCATCCAAGGCTAATTTTGAGAGAAAAATCGCCAAGGACTCAAAAGACAATCATAAGGCCTTCTTTAGCTATGTTAGAAACCTAAGAGGAAACTCCCAGATATGCTCAGAATTAGTTCAAAATGATGTGAAGATTACTGAACCTACACACATTGCCAACATACTGGCTGACAGGTTCAATGCTAACTTCTCCCCCCTCCCCCCCAAAAGGAGAGATATCTATACCAGAGGATTGTAGCCCCCCAAACATCTCAAACGCCCAGGTGAGAACTGCTCTCTCCAAGGCAAAAAACACAGCATCCATGGGACCGGATGGTGTCCCCGGCTGTGTACTCCACAAACTTAATGAGGAATTAAACCCGCAGTTAGGACAGCTGTTTAATCTTAGCCTCACCTCAGGATACGTACCCAAGGAGTGGCGCACGGCAAGTGTGGTCCCACTTCACAAGGGCGGTGCCTCCACCGACCCTGGAAATTACCATCCCATTAGCTTGACAAGCCTTATCTGCAAAGCCATGGAGAGGATCATAATGGAACTCATAAATAAAGACATAGGGAACTTGCAGACTTTGGATCCAACCCAGTTTGGCTTTGTCAAAGGCAGATCATGCCTTTTAAACTTGGTTGACTTTTTCGAAACAGTCACCAAGGCCATTGATGAGGGTAAGGCAGTCCATACAGCCTACCTCGACCTGGCAAAGGCCTTCGACACAATACCCCACTCAGGTATCATCGAAAAACTCATCAGCTTGAATGTAAACCCATACATCACAAGATGGGTTGCAAACTGGCTAAGTGACAGAACCCACAGGGTCAGAGTTGCTGGCGCCATGTCAGACTCAAAGCCGGTCACAAGTGGTGTCCCACAGGGCTCAGTCCGGGGTCCACTCTTGTTCGGCATCTACTTCTCTGAAGTACAAGCAAACACAGGAGCGTTATGGCTGACAAAGTTTGCAGATGACTGCAAACTGGGCGCCATAGTCGAAAACACATGTGACACAGATATCCTTCAGAAGGGCCTCACAGAAACGGATAACTGGTGCCAGAGCCATGGCCTAAAGTTAAACGCCAAGAAATGCATAGTCATACCCTTCGGGAAAAACAAGGTTACCCCTAGCTACCATATAGGTGGCAATCCACTGAGCACAGAAGAAGTTATCAGGGATTTGGGGACCCAGGTTGACAGTAACCTTTCGTTTGACACTCACGCTGCTAAAGTAGTTAGGAAGACCTTCTACATTGCCCACCTGATCATGAAGGGATTCACATCTAGATCAAGGGAGGTCATCGTCCCCCTGTACTCATCACTCATTAGACCTATGATTGAGTACAATGCCCCATTCGGAATGTATCTGACCCGACACCTGCAGCAGCTGGAAAGGCCCCAAAAGTTCCTCACCAAAAGGATAAAGGGTCTCAAAAATATGTCTTATGCTGCCCGACTGAAAGAATTCCAGCTCTATTCAGTCGCATACCGCTTGCTCAGAGGTGACCTGTGCCTGACATACAAGGCCATGTCAAACCCAGATTTGATGAATATGCTTCACCTCACAAAATCTAGATCCCTCACCACCACAAGGCCGGGAGACTTAAACCTTGACACGGTTATTAATAGAACGTGCTGGAGGGACAGATTCATCACCCAGAGACTCCCTATGCTGTGTAACAAAATCCCGGTACATGTGAGGCAGAGCACCTCGCTGGCCTTGTTCAAGAGGAATCTTGACCAATGGATGGGAGATCGCAGATATACCCCAGGGATTACTTCAGTGTCACTGCTTGAGAGAGGCACAGCAAAATAATAGGCATAGTTTTCTTCAAACTAAAGGGGTGGCGAAAGCCACATAACTATGGGCTAGGCTTATAAATGCCCTTGGGCAGATAGCCTAGTATGAACCTATGAACCTTTGAACTAAGAGACATTGAGAAGCTCTCTGATCATGTAGCCCAAGCTAGTATGACCCTGACCTTGAGTAGCATACTACTACTACCGTCACCTAGAATGATACCGCAATACAAAGACAAAATGATCAATTTCAACAATTGGCTAAGCTTCTGGTGTCATTCTAAGGGGATCCAGTGTCTGTCTGCCTGGGATGACATGATAGACCAGCCTCACTGTTTCGTCAGAGATGGTTTGCACCTGTCACTCCTAGGCTTTCGAATACTGGCCAAGGCTCTTGCCGTCCCCATAGTGTCTTTTTTAGGCAAGGCTCAAAGGACAAACCAACCACCGTAACCAGCACAGGTAACCAAAATCTAAGGGTAATGCTACTCAACGCCAGAAGTCTCAACTTCAAAATGCACGCACTCGAGGCACTCCTCAATATGGAGAAAATCGATGTTTGTGCAGTGACAGAAACCTGATTCAAGGCTCCAGAGAGCACCCCAGCACTACCAGGTTACAATTCATATCATACCTTCCGGCCTCAGTTACCAGATCGCAGTACAAAGGGCAGAGGTATATCCATATTCATCAAGGATACCCACATCTTCAGGTTAGTGGCTCAGCATGATGCCCCAGAGATCATCCATGTGCAACTATCAGCAGGCAAATCCACATTTCAAGTCGTAGCCTGTCCCAAGATGCTCACTCAGCATTCCTTGAGGCATTGGAAAATATAAAGGTCCCACCCAACACCATAATTTTGGGTGATTTCAACTACCCTGGTATGGACTGGGCGAACTACCAAAGTTCTAACTCCTATGCCCAGCGGTTCATAGAATTTATAAATTCAAATGCCCTTGAACAACTGGTATGTTCTCCCACTAGAGGGGATAACATATTGGATTTAGTCATCACAAATATGGGCGCCCATTGTACCACACCCGTTATCACTCCCTCTCTGGTCAAATCAGATCACAAACTGATAACTCTAGACATCCTCACCCCTCCACCTCCCCCAGTCAAAGAAACCATTGTAAAAAACCTTTCCAAAGCAAACTTCAAACTACTTGCTTCAGAAGTGGAAAGCTTCACTATTCCCTTGCAGTAGGATAATGATATCCAGGCTGCAGAATCCTACACCAAGGCACTTTATATGCATCTTCAGGATTGCGTGGACCGTGCTATCCCAAATAAAACCAAGAGTCCTTCCTCAAGCAAGAAGAAACCAGTCTGGTGGATCCCGGCCATAAGCATACTATACAATAAAAGGAGGAGACTTATACAAAAAAAGGCCAAATCTCAAGTAGAAAAATCTTCCCTGATCAGCATTAGTAAGAAATTGAGGGCCCTCATCAAGTCAACTAAAGCCAATTTCAAAAAGAAAGTTGCCAAGGATGCCAAGGATAACCAGATGGCCGTCTATGGTTACGTCAAAAACCTAAATGGCAACGCTCAGGTCTGTTCTGAGCTAGTACAAAATGGAACAAAATACACTGACCCCACTGACATTGCCTACATCTTGGCTGACAGGTTCAGTGCAAATCCCCCCCCCCCCCCACCACCTACAAGGGCCTATTACTATTCCAGGGGATTGTTTAACTCCAATTATTACTGATACATTGGTTAATAAGGCTCTATCTAAAGCTAAAAACACTGCCTCCATGGGACCAGATGGTGTCCCAGGCTGTGTCATACGCGAGCTCCAAAATGAATTAACCCCGCATCTGAATACCCTGTTCAGTGTCAGCCTCTCGACAGGATATGTGCCCATAGAATGGCGCACAACAATGGTGGTTCCGCTGCACAAGGGTGTGCCCACAACTGACCCTGGGAACTACCGACCAATAAGCCTGACCAGTCTGATCTGTAAGGCAATGGAGCGAATCATTATGGAACTCATAAATGGAGAGATTGGGAACCTCTAAACACTTGACCCCACATAGTTCAGCTTCGTCAAGGGCAGATCATGCCTCCTGAACCTGGTAGATTTCTTTGAGACAGTTACTCAGGCTATAGATAAGGGAAAGGAGGTATGCACGGCTTACCTTGACCTTGCTAAAGCATTTGACACCATTCCCCATTCGGGTATTATTGATAAACTCACCAACTTGGGCATAAACCCTTACATCACAAGATGGATCGCAAACTGGCTCTCAGACAGATCCCACAAAGTAAGAGTAGCAGGATCTATGTCCGAATCCAGACCAGTAATGAGCAGTGTGCCTCAGGGCTCTGTCCTGGGGCCCCTCCTGTTTGGCATATACTTCTCAGAAGTACAGGCAAACTCTGAGAGGCTGTGGCTGACCAAGTTTGTGGACAACTGCAAACTGGGTGCTATAATAGAGTCTCCGGCCGACATGGATATCCTCCAGAAGGGCCTTAATGAGACTGATGCATGGTGTCAAAGCCATGGTCTCAAGCTAAATGCTAAACAATGCGTAGTAATCCCCTTTGGAAAAAACAGAGTACCCGCGAACTACCACATAGGAGGTAACCCCCCTGAAATCTGAAGAAGTAATAAGGGATGTAAGGACCCAAGTAGATAGTCAGATTTCCTTTGATAACCATGTTGCCAAGGTAGTTAGAAAATCCTTCTATGTGACCCATCTGATCACAAAAGGGTTCGCATCAAGATCTAAGGATGTAGTGGTGCCCCTCTACTCTTCCCTCATCAGACCCATTATTGAGTACAATGCACCAATTGGAATGTACCTGGCTAGGCATCTCCAGCAGCTGGAGAGACCACAGAGGTACCTCACTAAGAGGATTACTGGCCTCAAACAGTTGCCCTATGCAGCACGATTGAAAAAACTAAGGCTTTTCTCTGTTGCATACCACCTTCTCAGAAGCGATCTTTGTCTAACATACAGAGCCATGTCCAACCCAGAACTGTTGAACATGCTCCATCTTAGCAAAACCAAATCTACTCGAGCTACACGCTCTAGGGATATAAACCTCAGCACAACAATGAATAGAACATGCTGGAGGGATAGATCCCCTTCGCAAAGACTTCCCTTGCTATGGAACAAGGTCCCGATCTACATAAGACAGAGCCCCTCACTATCACACTTCAAGAGGAACCTTGACGAGTGGATGGGTAACAGAAAGTTCACACCAGGGATCATACCAACAGCTCTACTAGATAGGGGCCAAGGGTACTAGCTGCTAGATCAAGGGCCGAGGGAACTAACCAAAGGGGCAGTAAATACCGCACAACGTGGCTGGGCTAATATATGCCTTCGGGCAGATAGCCCAGCACCTACCTATGAACCTAAGAAAATAATGGATTACCTTGATAATATGCATGGGTGTAGAAAGACTGATGTTAAGAAACTAACTCTTGAGCAAACTTTTTGCACAGCGACTCAGGCAACAGAAAATAGAGAGGGTTGTCTCCAAGCTTAGGGAGCCTATAACAAGGAAGATAACAAGTGATCCTATAGAGATATTAGAAATATTTCATAAAATGTTATGAAAGTCTGTATAAAGTAGAGAAATATGAAAATCAAGAATGGTAGAAATGGAAATGTTTATGGAAGAATTAAATATGTCAAGGGTAGAGGTAGATGTGGGTGAATTACTAACAGTTAGGATAGGAAGTGATGAGATAAAATGGGATGTATAACCAATCCACAGGAAAGTCCTCAGGAATAGATGGTATTCTTGTAGAGGTTTGGAGGTCAGGAGGGGAAAAACTGATAAAGATCTGTAAGGTTTTGTTTAATAGTATTTTAAGAGGAGAAGAAGCTCCAACAATCTGCATTAAAGCAGTGATGGCTGTAATACCTAAAGAGGGTAAAGACACATCAGATCCAGCTTCATGTAGGCTGATTTCACTCCTAAACCATGATTGTAAAGTGTTTATTGCTATAAAGGCTAAAGGAATGGCAAAGGCAATACCAAAATTGATATAAACCTCCATGCCTGGCTCCTTCATAATCAACCAGATATACTATCCATCTCTGAAACCTGGTTAAAACCCCACATAAATGACTTTGAACTAATTCCACCCAACTACTACATTATTTGAAAAGATAGAACAAACAAGAAAGGTGGGGGAGTAGCACTGCTCTACTCTTCCTCCCTCTCAGTTACTCCCTTCACCAAACCCATTCCACAATTTAATAATGCAGAACTAGTTTCAACCCTACTCGAGATAAACAAACAGAAATTCATCTGTTTCATGTCCCTCTATATCCATCCAGGTGATAATATCACAACACTACAACATATTCTCTCTTGGTTTGATGAAACTAATGAAACCATCATCCAGGGTAGTGATAATATCAATTGGGTCACTATTCATTCCCCCACAAACCCCCTAAATATAAACCTCTACAATTTCTCCCAGCTCATCAACACCACAACTAGACCTTGCAAGGACTTCTCCACTGGAAGTACACTTGACTGGATTCTAGTATCCCATCCTCACTACATCTCTGAAAGCGGTACTCTTCCCGACCCACTCAGTGACCACTTCCCTACCTTTGCCCACTGTCTTTACTCCCCCTTACAACTATCCCGTACTTATATCTCTATCCGGTCATTAGCAAACTTCGACCCCAAAATGTTCTCAAACCTGCTCAATCAAACAGATTGGAATCCACTACGGACTCTACCTCTAGGTAGTGCTGTTACCTATTTCAACACAACCTTTGTACACTTGCTTAACACCTTGGCCCCCCCTAAGAACAAAACAAATTAAAAGTAAATCTGTACCATGGTTAACTAAAGACACCTTAAGCATAATGAGTTTCCGAGACAAAGCTTAGAAACGCTACCAGAAAAACAAAACAATCACCACCCTTAACGAATACAAACTACTGCGTAACAAAGTTACAAAACATATTTCTTCTGACCGCAAACCTTATTTTCCATACTACAAACTAATCACAACACAAACCCTAAAAAATGCAGGCAGGGTATCTCCTCTCTGCTTACTCCAGGAAAAAAAGAAACCCCCTGCCCTGACCCAAATGCCACTGACATAGACCTAGCTACCCAATTCAACTCTTTCTTTATCGACTCCATTGCCAAACTAACTTCCTCCTTCAACAACCATCCTAGTTCTACACCCCTACAGCCACCCACTTATTCCTCCTCTAGTACCTCTTCTCACTCAACTACCCCCTCCTCTAATACCTCTTCCCATTCAACTCCCCCCTCCTCCATACCCCCTTCTTTCTCCATACAGCCCATCCCAATCTCTACTATTAAAAAACTCTTACAAAAGTTGAAACCAGGTTCAAATGCCCCATACCAAATTCCCTCTTACTTCTTAAAAATATCCGCAGATGCCATAACCTTTCCCATCTGTATCCTAATAAACAGGTCAATTACAGAAGGTCTGGTACCTCAACCCTGGAAAAAGGCCTTCATTATTCCACTTCACAAAGGTGGGAGCAATAATAATATCCAACATTTCTGCCCAATTGCCATCCTATCCCCCATTTCCAAACTGCTAGAAAAATGCATCCACCTACAACTATTACCCTATCTCATAAATAACCAACTCCTAACCAACACATAACATGGTTTCAGGCCCGCCCACAGCACCACCACCGCTCTCCTTACCTTCCTCAAAACTATCAACAAAGCCCACGACTCTCTTATTACAACTATCCAAAGCCTCTGACACCATCTCTCACAACCTTCTCCTCACCAAACTCTCTAACCTGAACCTATCCCCCAACACTATCAAATGGTTTACCAGTTACCTCTCTGATAGACAACAAGCAGTCAAATGGAAAAAAGGGCTACCTCCCCATTCCTCAATACTCCCACTGGAGTACCCCAAGGTTCTATTCTTGGGCCTCTGCTATTTAACATTTTCATAAATTACTTCTACCGGACCATTCTTGAAACTCACCTCATCCAATATGCCGACGACTCCACCATAATCTGTTTTGCCACTTCCTTCCCCATTCTAACTAAACTAACCCAAAATGCCTTCTCCTTAACTAAACAATGGATGTTAGACAACCACCTAGCACTCAATGCCACAAAAACTAAACTAATGTTATTTACTCCTTCAAAAACAACCATTCGAGACAAAAATACCTCCATCATCACCATTCAGAATAATACACCCCTTGAAATAGTATCTAATACAAAATTGTTAGGTGTCCTAATGGATGACCAACTCAAGTTCAACACTCACTTACAAGCCAATATCAAGAAAACACACAAGAAACTTAGCATGCTCTATCGCCACAATCGGTAGATCTCCCCCGCCACCAAACTAACACTCGCTACAACATACCTTATCCCATCCCTCCTTTACGGAGCCCCACTCCTCACCAACCTACAATCCTCCCTAAAAGCTAAACTGTTCTCCTATTACTATAAAATTTCAAAATTTGCAACAGGCCACAGATCCCTAACACATCACTGCACTGCCCTTCACAAACTTAACTGACTAGAACTGCCTAACTACCTCACTTATATTCAACTCACTCAAGCCCATAAATTCATCTTTAACCCCTCTCTTTGCCCCTCCCTGGCCTCAACCTTTAAGATGCACCAGCCCAATATATCCCTAAGATCTAACTCCCCAAATCTCATTGAGCTACACAAACCCACCCATCCCCAGGGAAAAATCTTCTGTCCTTCTCCATAGCTCGCCTGTGGAATTCTCTTCCTCCACTAATCCGCACAACTAGCAACCTATCTCTCTTCAAAACCTTACTCTACTCACATCTAACTTCCAAATGGGATTGCTCCTGTACCCATCCTGCATGAAATTCCCAACCCAAGCTACTCCCCTACATTCAGCAGACCTCCAAACATCCTACTATTATTACTTAACTGCAATAAGCATCTATTGTACTCATACACCTGTATATAAACAAAATTGTATAACACTGTAATAAGCTTCCAAACATCTTACTATTATTGATTTACTCCAATAAGCATCTGTTATATCTATACACTTGTATATAAATATAATTGCATAACACTGTAATAAACACCTATTGCAACCAACAGAGTTTGTACCTAAATAAAATTGTTTAATCACTGTATTTTCTTCTTAATGTATGCATGCTTTTTGTATTTTTTCCCATTTTGGGTATTACTACATTATCTATTCTTATAATTGTCTTGTAATTAACTTCTAATTGTTTTGATTCATATACTGGAGCTTTTCTCCCCAGGACTCAATTGAAAATGGACTCCTAGTGGCCCAATGGACCATCCTGGCAACAAACTACAAATAAATAAATAAATATGGATCAGTGTGGTTTTGTGGAGGGGAGGCAAACTTTTTTCAGCATTAACAGAATATTGATGATTCAGACAGAAGCTGAATGTAAGAAAATACCACTGTTGTTAGTGGGTCCTGATGCAGAGAAAGCATTAGACAAAGTAAGCCGGCTGTTGATTAACAGGGCAATGGAAGCATTTGCATTCCCTGATAAAATTAGAAGGTTGATTAGGAGGATATATGAGGGATCAGAGGTGAAAATTAAAGAAGGTGGGTTCCTCTCTGATAATTTCTATTTGAGCAGAAGAACCAGACAGGGATGTCCCCTTTCTCTTTTGTTATTTGCATTATATTTGGAACTATTGGCAAAGAAAATAAGAAACTTAGAAATTCAAGGATGTAATCAGTTTGGTAGTCAAGAAAAGCTGGCTGTATTTGCAGAGGGTGATACTTTATGCTTGATAAAACCAGAAAAGGACATTTTAGTGTTGTGGAACATGTTGACACAGTTTAAAATCTTTTCTGCATACAAAATTAATGAAGGTAAAACAATGGCAGTAGCTGTGAATTATGTATCCATGTACAAATTGGTTCAGCAATATCCATATTTATGGTGACATGATAAAATTAAGTACTTAGGAGTATGAATTAAAAAGGATTCTTGTGTCGGATAAAGATATGTGGGAGTAGACTAAACAAAAGATAATAAAAAAACAAGAGATTAAAAGCTCTGCTTTATGGTATACAGTTAGCAAGATACAAACATTTAAAATGTTTTTAGGGCCTTTAGTTTTACACACGTCAAGCATATTTTTATCAACCAGAGGAGAAGTTGTGGATAGCAGTTAATAAAGGGCTGAAGGATTTTATCTGGGAGGGGAAGATGGCAAGAGTCAAGTGGAATAAGCTGATTCTTTCAGTAGAACAATGTGCTTTGGGATTACCTGATTTGGAGGGGTATTTCTGAGTTATAGTTAAGCCTCCTGTACATAGCACAAGCAAAAACCTATAATGACAAGTGGAAATGGATGATGACAAAACAAGGTGGAAGCTCAAGAAACAAAGAGAGGCTGGAATTTTGGATGTAGATCCTTAAGGAGAATAACAACTAAACAGAATCTTATATTCATAAAGTAGCAGAACATATTCTAAGAACTAAGCCAACACAGGAATGGAGAAAGAAGATTCTGCCGATACGGATGACTGCAGTTAGGGATACAGACAATACCCAAGAGGGAGCTGAAATTTATTGGAAAAAACTGGCAAAGGAACCAAGGTATTGTGGTCAAATAATCAGAGAGGGAAAGGTAATAGAATGGGAAGAGGCCAAACATTTATTTGGACTGCAGGCTGGAGATTGCCTTCCCTGTCAAGAGCTGCTGTCAGAATTTAGACAAAGAGAAAGAAATAGGGGCATCCTAAGTGAAAGACCAGCACTAGTACAGTTTTTAGTAAAAATCTAGAACAGAAGCTGCTGTTAAAAAAGAATAATTAGTAGAGCTTATAAAATATTGCATGATAACTATAAGAATCAATCAGAGGAGGTTAGAAAGGATTGGGATTTTGTGGAGGTGAAGTTATCCAGGATTGGGAGGAGAGACTGGATAAGAAATTCACAATGAAGCAATGGGGGATATATGTATGTCTGCCAAATATGCAAAAACGTCTAGAAGATTTAGAAGCTTTGCTTTGAAATGTTTATATAGATACCACAAAAGATAAGCTATACAAGGTTGAAGGAGTCTAACCACTGGAGAGAAGTGGTGGTTGATGGAGAATCTGTTATCACCACTTGTACTCAGGTTCCTGATAACTACCTGAAATTTAAGTGAGATACTATCTATGCAGTAAGCAGTAGTGATTCTGGATTTACCTAAGGAAACTAAGTTGCATTGGTGCTGAGAATAATGCCATGACTAATACACCAAGCTTCTCTGTGGACCAACCCTTGGACAATATGAGTATTAGAATGGGATTTGCTAATGACTCTCAGTATGTAATCATCAACAAAGATTTTTAGCCACAGTTCCTTGACATTAGCCCTTATGTCAGAGAAATATAACACAAAAAAGAAGGGTGATGGGGACAGAGCTCTGTGGTACACAGATGGCAACTTTTTTTCTACCTTGAGCAAATAACCACAGATATTTTTCTCTTTATACCCTTATAGTATGTGTTCTTTTCTCTCAAAATAGTTTTCTTTATACTTTATTATTCCCCCAACCCCTTTTCCTACCCTTTTTTGAAGTAAACTATGTAACTTTGTTGATACGCCCCTCCCTTACCTCTGTGGTAACTCTTTATAACATCCTTGGTATTCTCTTTTAATCCCTTACATAAAAAAAACCTTTTGGATATTCTTATATATATAAATAGATTTTGTATATACCCTTTTCTTACTAGTTGTTTGTACTGTTCTACGGTTTTCTTCTCTGCTGTGCCTAGTATTTTACTGGATCAAAATGACTGACAAAAAAAGGAACGACAGGTTTCAAGCACTGTGACAAATTTAGGCGAAAGATGCCTAACAATGACGGGCATCTTTAGTGTGTTTACTGTCTTGGAGTCCCTTATCTCCAGGTACAACCTCCTTGTGAGATGTGTACAAATTTTATTTCTCGTACTCTCGCAGAGCGCAAGAACAAACTAATTCCCAAGGGCCTGTTGAAAACCTCCTTTTTGGAGGCCGTTTCTAAGGTGGAGGTCTCACCACCTCCTAGGAAATATAGAAAAAAAGAGAAACCATTCGGTTCCAGCTTCCCCAACTTCTACAGAACGGAAAAGGTCTCAGACTGCCTTGTCCAAGGTTCCCAAATTGCCTGCTCCATCTACTTTGGCCTTAGTAACATCAACTGGCTCTACAGTGCCAAAGCTACTGTTGTTAAAGGCTAAAGAACCGACAAATCTTATACCTGCTTCAGTACCGATGGTATCCTTGGTACCAGGCGCCTCATTGGCACCAACTGTGACTTCAATTACAGCTCCTTCTTGGGTGCCAAAACCTGAAATCCTCCCTAGAGCCAGGTATTCTCCAGCTATAGATCCCTTCTTGGGACAACAGTATAGTCCCTTTCTTGAAAGTCCAGACTCACCCTCAGCATTGTCAACTAGGTCCACCAAGAGTCTATCTGAAATTGATATAGTGTGACTTGTTGATCAACTCTTGGCAGCTAGGGGAATCCCAACCCTTACCAAGACTTCCCTCCCTTCTGGAGTCGATGTTTGTTCTGCATTGACCCCAACATGTCCTCCTCCAGCCTCTTTGCTGTCCTTGGAGCCCTCAGTGCCACTGCCTGCCATGGTGCCTCTGCCTTCGGTTCCAACGACAGTTATGTCTACGGTTCTGGAGCCTTCCCTCCAGCTGTCGCTCCTTTTGGAACTGACCAACCCTTGGAACTGTGACTGGTCTGTCGGCACCGTGACCCTTAGTACAAAGCCAATTTTTTTCTATGGCACCGTCTACGGCTCCAGCTGTTTCTGGTCCTCTCCGGGCTCCTACCCTGGAGTTGGGCTCATCTGGGCAGTTTATGATTCCAGTTCCAAGGTTGTCCTTCTTGGCTCTGGACTCCCATCCCTTTTCTGGTGGGACCACTTTCCAGGTGATGAAGAGGCCCCTTGCTTCTACAAGTGTGCAGTGGTACCTCCTACATTGGAACCTAATTTTTCGCTTGCCCCTAGCATGCAGTTGCCACAGCCCACTACACAGGGACTCCGAGCACAGGAGCAGCAAAAAGCCCTGCTCCAGGGAACCCACTCTTCGGGGTCCTCCTTGGAAGATCCCAGTGAGGAACCACCCTGAAAGAGAAAGTGTAAGAGGAAGCACATAGGCTCCCCTGAGGAATCTGTCACCGAAGATATGGATTTCAATGAGGGAGAAGGGTCCCCCACAGTCACCCCCTGACGAGGTCTCATTCGGAGACATACTTTAGATCCTGAAACAGAGGGGTGACTGGAAACCCATCAACTCTTCTACTGAGGAGTCTGTATTCTTGCAAGCTTTCCATGCCCAGACGTCTACTTCCTGGGTGACCCCCCCCATAGAAGAATTGATTAATCTCATTGTGTAGCGAGCTTGGAAGGCCCCTGACAATGTTGAGCCAATTCCCCAGAGGCCTGATAGAATTCTTTCCCCTCCAGAAGATCATCCACACTGGTCCAAAGGTTTGGCAGTAGACTCCATGGTTGTGGTGGCAGCCACTAAGAAAGAACTAGTGGAAGAAAGTTCCACTGTCCATCCTCCAAACAGGGAGTTCCAGACGATAGATAGGCTAGGGAAGAGGACCTACCCTTCAGCAACCTTTGCCATATGGTCTGTGAATTACATGGCACATTTTACATGTCTCCAGCGGAACCTGATCACAGAACTATCAGGTACTTTGGCTGGGGTGCTACCTGATGAGTTGCAAGACAAGGTCGCTTCTCAGCTGGCCACTCTAGAGTCCATCTCTAACTCCTCCATGCGGTTGATAGCAAACACAACCGGAGCAGCAGCCAGAGTTGCCGCTTCAGGCGTTATGAGACGTCATGCCTGGATGCGACTGTGTGACTTTGCGGATCCTTTCAAGTCCTCCTTCGTCAACGCTCCTATTGATGAATCCTCCCTATTCAGCCCAAAGATTAAGGAAACATTAGCCAGGTGTGAAAAGGATGGAAAGACCCTGTCTGCCATGGGCATACATTTCTCATCCCCTCAGTGATCATACTGCAGGAATCAAAGGGGTGGGAATGGGAAAATGTGGTTCAAGAAATCCCAAGGACCTTTCTGTGACACGTGTGGCGAGCAATCCCCCTGGGGCAGAGGGGGAACTCTTCTAGGAAATGCCCCTTTCAGGGCAGAGGGGTCTGTGAAACCAGGGTTCCAGAGATTCCTTCTCTGGTCAGCCCTACCAGCGCTCCTGAGGAGCAAGCCCAATTGCTTGTCTCTGGAGGCAGTTTGGGAACATTTCTCTCTGCACCATTTGGCCTGGTAATCGATAACATCAGATTCCTGGGTGCAGAGTATAATGACCAGAGGTTATTTGTTCCCTTCAACCTTTGCCCCAAGCCTGTAAGGCGAATTCCAGACATCCCACCCAGTCAGAGGGATGCAGCAGCACTAGAAGTTCAAAAGCTGCTAAGAAAAAGAGTCATCCAATTAGTCCCACCAGACCATAGAGGATCCATATTTTACTGAAGGTCCTTTTTAGTGGCAAAAAAGACAGGGGACTGGAGACCAATTTTGGTTATCAGCGTACTGAACAAGTTTGTCAAACAAGCAAAATTGCAGATGGTAATGATTCAGTCCATTCTCCCATTCATGGAGAAGCATGACTGGATGTGCTCTATAGATCTCCAGGATGTATATTACCACATAAAGATGGACAAACGATCCAGGAGATACTTATGCTTCCGGCTAGGAGCCAATCATTGCCATTTTCAAGTACTGCCCTTTGGTCTCTCCACGGCCCTCAGAGTGTTTACCAAATACATGGCAGTAGTAGTAGCTCACTTGAGACTGCAAGGATTCTGCGTGTTTCCCCACCTGGAGGATTGGCACCTTACTGCCCCAACCAAGGAGTCTGCTGCTCCAATCCATATCATACACCCAACATCTGGCAGGAAATTTAGGAATCTCCATAAACTTAGGCAAGTCGAAGTTGGTTCCGACTCAAAACTTAGAGATCATTGGGGCAAATATCGGTACAATCTCCTGCACTACTGCCCTGCCTCTACACAGACTTCAAAAACTAAGGTCTCAGCTTCAGATAGTACTATATTGAAACATGGTTCCTGCTCGACAGGTCCTGAAACTGTTGGGTTCCATGGCAGCAATGATCCCTCTAGTACCTCTAGCAAGATTCCACATGAGGATACTCCAGTGGCTACTATCCTCTCAATGGTCCCTCATAACACAACCAATGTCTTACCCGATCTGCATTACAGACCATTGCAAATAGGATCTAATTTGGTGAATGAAGCCAGAAGAAGACTTGTGATGTTGTCCCTTCTTCCCCGCCCAACCCAAGGCCACAGTGACAACAGATACTTCCCTGATGGGGTGGGGGGAGGCATTTTCAAGGAAGGATCGTCCATGGCACTTGCTCCCCCATAGAGGCCAAATTGCATATCAGTGTCCTAAAACTGAGGGTGGTACTCTTAGCATTGCAAGCATTTCAATCAACCCTCCCATTTGGGACAATTGCTATCCAGTCGGACAATATGTCAGTAGTCTGGTACATCAACAAACAAGGTGGAACCAGATCCTATCCCTTATGCCAGGAAGCTCTAAGAGTGTGGCAATGGGCGATAGCTTCTGACCACTTTCTACTAGCAATGCACATTCCTGGGAATATTCCAGTCTAATTGCAGACAAACTCAGCAGGAACATTCTGATGCCTCATGAGTGGTCCCTCAACCCTGTAGTAGCGACTCAAGTTTTTCATCGTTGGGGAGAGCCTTGCTGTGACCTATTTGCCTCCCCCTTGAACCACAAATGCAGCAGCTTCTTTGTCCTAATTCCCCCACAGGGGGAGTCACCGAGAGATGCTCTGATTCACTATTGGCCCCTGGGTCTACTGTATGCCTTTCCCACAATTCCACTCATACCGCATTTCCTGAAGAAAGCGCAACAGCCTACAAGCAAAGTCATCCTCACTGCTCCCTACTGGCCTCATCAAGTTTGGTTCCCCTTCCTATGGCCTCACCTGATTCACTGCCTGTGGATCATGGACCCAGCCCCGGAACTTTTATCTCACCCACAATGTTTGGTTCACCCCAACCTGCACAGCCTCAAGCTGACAGCTTGGTTTCTCCACTTCCTCTGATTGCCAGGCTAACAAATCTATCTTCCCCTGTCTGAAAGTTCCTTCTGGCTTCCCATAAACCCTCCACCAGAAAATTCTACCAAAGCAAATGGACCAGGTTTGTTATTTGGGCTAAACAACAAGGACTAGACCCCTTCACAATGCCAGTTCATACTGTTTTGGACTACCTGTCAACTCTCCTCCATGCAGGAGCATCAGCCTCAACTATTACTGTACACCTAGCAGCCATTGCCAATTTTTATAATGGCTCTAACAACTCTTCTCTTATGACCCACTGCCTTTGCAAGACCTTTATGAAAGGAGTCATACACCTCAGACCACCTGAACCATGAAACTTGACCTTGGTTCTACAATCTTTAACCTAAACACCTTTCACATCTTCTGATGCATGTGATATAAAGTTCTAATCCTGGAAAACCCTATTCTGAGTAGCCATCACCTCAGCTAGGAGGGTATCAGAGTTGCAGGCTTTGAGGGTTAACCATCCTTATTTGATTTTTCACAAGGAAAGAGTATTGCTTCAAAATAACCCTTCCTTCTTACCCAAGGTTGTCTCAAATTCGACCTTAAACCAGGCCATTGATTTACCAGTCTTTTTTTTCCAAATTTTTCGAATACAGGTGAATACCAGTTGCACACGTTAGATGTACATAGACAGCTATGTCTTTATTTAGACAGAACTAGACCCTTCAGAAAGTTGGACCAGCTCTTCATTGCCTTCTTAGGCCCTAGACTGGGCAAAGTTGTTTCTAAAGTCACCTTGTCAAAATGGCTAAGCGACTGCATTACCTTTATCTACCATCTGAACCAGTTAACTTTGCCTGTTACAGTAAAAGCTCATTCCACCAGGTCAGTTTCCACTTCCATGGCTTTTCACTCCAGAGCTTCTATGGATGACATCTGTGCAGCGGCCACTTGGGCATCCCCTCATACCTTTATCACACATTACAAATTGGATGTGGCCTTCAGGGAAAGAGCATCCTTTGGCTCAATAGTGCTGAGGAATATCCTCCCATAGGGCCACCCATGAGGCAAGTAGCTTGGGACTCAGTCCTATATGTAAGGAATGTATGAAGATTTACATCAGGTAAAGAAGTTATGTCTTACCATAACGTTCCATCTGTGTTGTAGATCTTCATACATTCCTTACACCTCGCCCTCCATCCCCCTGGTGGATCATTTGGTCCTGTCTACCTGATAAGGTATGTGCTCAGATAGGGCCTCCATTGTCTCAACTATTTCTGTTTTTTTTCTGTTGTCTTTAATGGGCAGGCAAACTCGATCTGAAGAGAAGGAGGAGAGGGGAGCTTATGGGTAGGACTTGGCTTGAGAGATTTTGGCTGGCGCGAGCTTGTCTATTGGCCGAATCAGTTCAGTGGATGGAACCAAAGTCCTATATGTAAGGAATGTATGAAGATCTACAACACAGATGGAACATAATGGTAAGACATAACTTCTTTTCCCTTACATGGTTCTGCAGTTATGGTAAGCCAGTGTTTCTCACAGCAACTTGAATGGTAAATGATAAATAAAAAAAAACATCTCCCTTCAGTTGCTGGCCAGTAATTGCTGTGGTGCTTTTTATACTTTAACTGCATTCTGATAGTAAAACAGAAAAGCTCGGCTCATTTTCAGGTCTTTAACTGTGCTTTGTGAGAGCCCAAGTTGAAGAGAAAGTTCAAGCTTGGCTTAAGCCAAGTCTGGCTCACTTGCCTGTATGGACCTGCTGCTACTACAGCTTTTCACCATCTAGAATGGGAGTTATGGTACAAAAAAATGCAAACATTTAAAGGCACGAGGATAGACTGGGGAAGGGGGTTGAGCAACAATTCTAAGGAAAGCATAGAACTCTATGTATGCATGTATGTATTTATTTATAAAAAAAATAAAAATAACAAGGGCACACAGATAAACCAATTAGTAAAAACTACAAGAAAAACCTAGCTAAGCTAGAATTTAAACTGTATCCACAGACAAGGTTTAAGGTATTTATTTTTGTATTTTGGTGGGGGGAGTTCAAAAGCGGATAGCGGAACTTGTCGTTTTTTTTTTTTTCTTTACATTAAGAATAGTAGATAACTGCTAGATGTAGTAGCAGCGGATATGTCTTTGCTGACAAATCCACTCAAAAAATCCTGTTTTGGGAGGCAAGGTCACTGTTGACAGTCTAGCTAATGATATTTCTTTGACATCAGGAAAGTCTGAATTCATTTTAATGTTTCAGCAGTCTAAAAAGTAAATAAATAAAATAAATAAGACCCTATACAGATAGAAGTAACTTGTTTTGCACACTAAAGCTATTCTGTGCCAATAAATTTCATCCTGAAGTCCTGGTTTTGATTCCCTCTGTCTTTATTTGCCTTTTGCATAGGAGCCGGAAGCTGTTAAAGACTGGGGGGTGGGGTTGACAGGGGCACTTAGTGAACTAAAAAGGGTAATTTTTTTTATGACTACTTGCTACCACAACATAGGTTCACTTGGAGGACATTTTAAGCTTACCCAATTCCCTTTTGGTGATGAATTAAAATTTTCTGATTGCTCTTAGCTATCCCCATGGCTGATAATTGTATATTAGCCCTAGTGAGAACAACTGTGATCAGACCATAGATATTTTGAGGGGGCCATGTAAGGGATGCAGCATTTAGGAACTGCCTCTATCCATTAGTGGCATGAGAGGAAATCCTGGAGTACATTTTCTATTACCCATCCTTAGATCCAAGTTGCATTTGAATATGGATGGATGAGCTTTGCATTATTTTTATGGATAGTCTGTTCCGGAACAGCAGTAGCCTCTGTGATATATATATATCCATCTCTCCATAACATTCAGTTTAGATACCTGGACTGAGTATTTCTGATTGCCATTTGACTCGCTGATTTTCAGCAGGTCCATCTGTATTATGTCTGAGGATGTTTTGTATGCCAGACATGTCACCTCTAAGCACTCTGTAGGATACTGAGTATAGTAATAAATCTTTGAGGTGGTCCATGCAAGACTTATTGTTTAGGACTTGTATCCTTTTAGTAAGGTATCTCTGAAGGTATTCCAATTGATGCATGGGGCTGGACAGATACTTGCCAAAGTGGGCATTATACAAAATGATTGACATAATGAGAGCTTTGTAAAGGGGGACAACAACATCTCTAGATCTAGTCGCAATCAATTTGTTTATAAGCTGTGCAATATAGAAAGACTTTCTTGTGACTCTGGACACATGTTCGTCAAAAGTTAGGTCACTGTACACACAAGTTCCCAAATGCCAAACAATTGGATCAGTTCTCAGAGGGCATTGTCATAATTTTGACACCAGTTATTTGGGACAAACCTTCCTGCATGATTAAGTCATTTGGGGATTCAGTAACTTCTCCTAGCTTGCAGTCATCTCAGACTTAGCTGGCCAAAGCTCTTTGGTATTTACTTTTACTTTTGAGATGTATATGCCAAACAGAACACGTGTCAACACCGAACCCTGAGGGACTCCATTGGTGACTTGTCTCTTCCTCTGTTTTGATCTCCTGCATCCTGTGAGCCAAGTTGGCAATGCAGCTGATGATGTAAATGTTTGCTCCTACATTATTCATCTTTTGTACTACACCTGAGTAGGGGATTGTGTCAAAAGGCTTAGCCAGGTCAAGGTAATGTGGTGTGAACTGTTTTCCCTTCATCCATTGCTTTAGTAACAAGAGTGAAGCTTAAACTTTGCCCATGATTTTGAGCCTTTCACACTTTCCTCTGGCTGTTTTCAAACACGTTTTTAGGGCCATGCATACATGTATGCATTCCTTGATTCACCTTCCTGATTGTATTAAATTATATTCCTTGTATAATACAGCACACTTGTTAGACTTAAGTTAGAGCGCATTTTAAATTTATTGTTTAAACATTTTTCCAGTAGGCAATGAAAGAAAAATGCATTAACCAATAATGGCAAAACTGCCCTATTCAGAACATTTCCATCATAAAGGTCTACTTCCACACACAACTGCATTTTAAATTTGTTTGAACATTTTTCCAGTAGGCAATGAAGCAAAATGCATGCACCAGTAATGACAAAACTGCCCTATTCAGAACATTTCCATAACAGTCTACTTCTACACACAATTGCATTTTAAATTTATTGTTTGAACATTTTTCCAGTAGGCAATGAAGCAAAATGCATGCACCAATAATGACAAAACTGCCCTATTCAGAACATTTCCATGATAACAGTCTACTTCTACACACAGTATATATAAATACAGATTCACAGTAGTGCAAGCCATAGGCATGTTGCACAGCTTCTTGAACTTATTTTCAGTTGGGGGGGGGGTGGGGGGGCAAAAGAATAAAATCAGAGACACATTTTAAACACTGCTTGTATAATTTTGGAAAGTTGCTTGTATAAAATGTTGTGTTACCACCATGCATTTCACTGCCAAGTCTTGAACCCAGAACTCTGTGCACTACAGTCAGAGCAACATACCACTAAGCTAAGCCAGCAGTTTCTTGAAGGACAGGAAGACAAACTTAAATGGCTATCATATCATTTAGTGAATTCAGTTTTTTCACTTCTCACCATAGCTCTCAACCTCTTAGCACAAAAATACAGAACAAAGCCAATAATGGGGGAATACAGCCCCAAAATAGGGACACATTTCAAATACTGATTTTATAACCTTAGAAAATTGCTAAAATAAAAGGTTTTGCTTTCCCACTGAGGCAAACATTCACAAGTGATGGTGGCTATGGACTTTAGGATCTTTTTTTACCTGTACCCAAGGTACAGGGTTTGAGCCTGAGTACCTCTAACCACCTGATGTGTTCCCTTGAGGGTATTTTCACACACACACACACACACACACACACACACACACACACACACACACACACACACACACACACACACACACACTCCTCAATGCACATTTTTATGATGTACTCCTAGCACTGTCATCATTCAACCTTCTCTCTGTATCACGCTACAAACACTTTCATACTACATTTTCTTCAGGGAAAAAATAACAGTTCACTTCTCATACAAAAGAATTTAAAATAATGCACCATATTTCACCCCTTGCCCCAAAATAACTTTGTATGTATGTGTGTGTGTGTGTGTGTGTGTGTGTGTGTGTGTGTGTGTGTAATAATGTTAGGGACAGCATCCATGATGGTCATACAGTGCTAATTCCTACTTTCATATTCACAACTAATTCTCAGACAGATCCATGCCATTCACTTATTTCCTCCCGCACATACCTAACAAAAACTCCATTACCCATACACATACAGCTGCTATTAAAAACATTAACAAAAACAGCAGTGCACCACTGTCAACCAACAGTGACAACTATAAGTATGACTACAGAGTGAAAGTAATGCAGTGTAAAAATATAGATCTATATTTCATTCAATAATCATCAGCAAAATAACTTTGTTATATCTTAGCAGAACCCATTATATTCATGATTTCCTAATTGCCTTTCACTGTAGGATGGAGGAGGCCACATGGCCTCATCAACATATCTGCCATCTGAGCTAACTACTCACCTCAAATAAGGACTGTCCTTGTAAGGACACAGAACACTAACTTCACAAGTTAGACCAACAGCTTGGGCTTCACTGCTGTCATTAGAAAAATATACTCCAGTTCTCAGAATAATTTTCATACAGTGAAAGACAGCTTTAGTGGGATTTATTACATCAAAGGTCAGCGGGCATTCCACAGAGAATAACACAGGGGCAGAACACAGCACAGTGAAAAATAACATAAAAAAAATTAAATGAGCATGGACAATGACACAATTGTGGCAAAAACACACGAGATTTCAACAATAAAACAATAACAGAAAGATTAGCAACAAATTACTTAAAATATGCATATGGTACCTAGAATGGCTTTCTGGGTTGCTCTTGTGACTATTAGCCATTTGAGGGGTTGTGCACATACTCCTTCAATAACCTGAGATATGAGGAAAATTATCTTTGTAAAATATATTGAGTTAAATTGCAGGTGATGCCAAATTCTAAACTTATTAATTTTGAAATTTTCTTTACAATATTGAAACTGAATTAGACCTCAACATTTTAAGTTGTAGAGATCACGACAGAAAAAAAAATCCTTAACCCACCCAGTTCTGGAGAACAAAAAGGGTTATTGTCAATCATAATCAGTGTAATTCCAAATCCTATTACATGTACAGTGAAAGGGTGTCATTCTTCTACTTTGCAAAGTTGGAAAGTTAAATCCCACCACTTTTTAGCTTCCAAAGTTAAATCCGAGCCGGAAATATGTGCGCCGAGCTAAATAACACCTTCAGCAGCATCCAACATGAAATCCTTCTTCAGCAACAGCTAAAACTGTCCGTTCCCGCTTGCATTCAAAACCAAACCAGCTGGAAACCCGGAAATACGTGCGCCGAGCTGATGTCATCGTGCACGTGATGACATCAGGTGCTAAAGCGCGAAAATAGCAAAATTCAAATATAGAGAGACAAAAATGAAAATAATTAGAATGGGACAGTTGGGAGGTGATCTGCAAAACTGGGGGGGGGCTCCCCCCTCGCTCTATGGTTCCGGCACCCATGGCCTTTTGTATGGAGTTTAAGCTATCATTTAATAAGACAGTGCTCATGGATCTTTGCTGAAAATTAGCCTTGGCAAGTCATTTAACTGAGCTGTATAAATAAAAATCAAGACAAAGTAAAAATACTCAAGTCATAGAGGTTTGGAATTTCAGAGAATGCTTGCTTTGTTTAAATTGTCCTTTTCTTTCATATCCTTTCTTTCCCTTTTTATTTTATTTCTTTTTTTTTAAATTTTATTTATTTGGTAACTGTCTGATCCCACTGGACACGTTCCCATTTCAGGGGTGACACAGGAGCACTGTGTCATTAAGCGACTTGCTGAAATTCCCACAATAAACAAATAAGAGCTAGAGGGAATCAAAGACAGGGCTTCAGATTGAAGTTCATTGGAAGTACCTAGCTTTACTGTGTTACACTGCAAAATTTTTCTTTTGGCTACATTCTTAGGTTTGTAAGTGCCTTCGTAATGTCTAATGTGCTGTTCTGCATTAACAGTGTATTACTATATGAAATCCATAATTTTGCATTTCATATTTAGGTAGTTCAGGCAGTATGCTGATAAAACATTTTAAGTGGTGCAATATTAAGTCATTGCATGACTTTTTTTCCTTAAGTGTCGCACTAAGTGTTGGTAAAGATTCTTTGAAAGAGAGCATTAGAATTTAGTACTGTGTTCAGCAATGGGACCTGGGTGAAGTCTGGGATCCTTAGTGAGACAAAAAGCAGAAATCTAATTTTGAGTGCACTGTGGCATCATATAATGTTACCAGCTGTGACTGGTAACAGATTGAGACCAGACTCATGGATTGTGATATTAAGATATTCCTTCACATTGTCACATGCCCATGATATATAAGTGGAACATTGTGGTAAATAACAAAACAACCGACATAATTTACTTCAAGTCATATTTACATATTGCTTAAAAAAATGTTCTAAATACCCCTTCAACTTGCTAAGCTTAATATTTCTGTAGCTACAGTTGGATTCTTGATTTCAGATAGTTCATCAGGTTTTTTTTATATTTTGTAGGATGGTTCATCACATGATGGGAACAGCATTGTCATACAAGAACGTCGTTTGCATGTAGGAGTGCACAATGGTTGGTGTTTTGTTGAGAGCCCACAGGTAGTTGTGGTGGTTCCTGAAACTGAAGCAATGCGGGGGCGTTCAGATAGTTCTGCTAAGAGACAAGGGTTAGTATCTAAACTTTGTTAATTTGGAATGACAGATGGCAAGCAATCTACAAGAACTTCAAAAATGTCTTGGTTCATTACTTCTGTTTTTTCATTTGTAATTCATATTTCATGAATGCTTTTGTCTTATAAAGGGTATCCAATACTTTTCATGTGAATTTTGTAAATGTTTGGGTATTACAATGTTAACAGAGTTAAGTGGTCAACCAGAGCAGCCAGATATCATTGGACTTAATTGAGGTGTCAGGCTGCTGATTCTGACTAATCAAGTGTTTTTTTTTTTCTTGTTCTGTTTGATTCAGGTCATGTTGTGCAGTGTTCTAACACTTTTAACAGTGGTGAAGCATTTTCAGAAACCATTTCACAGGACAGCCTTAGAATTTAAGAACTTAAAAATATTCTGTGAAAGAGAAGTATATTAGCCATGTAAAGATCTTGCTGGTAACATATTTTATACTTGCATAATAACTAATAATATGTAAGTAAATGCATAAATAAAAACCCTGTTAGGTAGGACTACGCCTAGATCCTACTTTGTCATTCTAGTCCCACATAGATTGTGCAGGTACAAAATAATTAAACGACTTTACATAAGCTGGAAGAGCTCCACATCCTTAGCTCTGAAGATCACAGTGCAAGAGTGAAAGGATCTTTCTCTTGTAAATACATGCTACCATGTTTGCAGCAGTGTCTAGCACCAACCTAACTTTATTACAAGCTCTAATTAACTAGGAATGTAGATCCTACATTTTCCTCTGTGTTCATCTTGACTGTTGGTTTATCCACTCTTATGGCAGATCTGTGCCAGCCATACCATTCAACTTTCCAGGTTTTCACAGAATGTCCAGGATTTACTATCATGTCTTGTTCTGTTTTTCATAAAATATGAGTTTTTTTTGGCAAATCACTGAGGATTGGAGTCACTAAATAATGACATACATTTAAGTTTCAGGCTTTATATCCATCAGAAACTGCATGCTAACACCATTCTTTTTATTTTGACAACTTTTTAAAAAATTTTAGGAGCAATATTTAAAATCTGTCCCTATTTTTGGGCCTTTGTCCCTGCATTATTTTAGGCTTTATCCAGATTTCTTGAGCTAAGATGTATGGTGCCTGCAACTTTTTTCCTCATAGAAGCTTCCCCAGTGTTCACTCTCCTCTTATTTTCTATGATGCATTGCATCCCAGTTCCTCTCCCTCAGCTCTTATTTGCCACCATATGCATAACACTCTGTCCTGGAGCACTCATCAACCTTAGCCAACAGATAAGTAAAACATTTTTTCCTGTTGATTAAATTAACATTGTAATTCATATGTCTTTCACATTATAAAAATATTTCAGCTCTGTTTTTAAGTTATGTCATTGTAACACTTTTGCTCTCATGTTATTAAACAGAGGTCTCTTATCTCCCCATATCTCCTCATGTCAGTGTCGATGGATCTCCATTGATTGACACAATTCATGCTTGTGACACACTTGACTCTGACACCTTCAGAGCCAACTGTGTCTCTGCACCGAAAAGCCAAAGTCAGTGACTCTGTGCTGGCAGTGTTTGTAACTTATTTGGTTCCAGTTGGGGTAGTGGGTTCCTCAGTGCTTGATGTCAGGTCCATTCTCAGTCCTAGACCCGACCAGCCTTTCAGTGGTGGGAGTGTGCCACTCAGTTCCTTCTGTCTGTTTCTCTTTTGAGACAGAGATGGTTCCAGCTGGTACATCTGTACTGCCTTTTAGGTCCATGCTGGCATTCAAGTTCTTCAAGAGGGTCATCATCTGTCCACTGATGCAGGAAAGAGATGCTCCCTTGGTTTTAGTTCAGTTCTCATGCACTGGCCCATCTGAATCTTTGTGCCCGGATCTTTGGCTTCAAGTGTGACATTGCCAGATCAGCTATCAGGAATTTTCTAAATAATTCTTTATCATTTGTGAATATTGATAAGATTTATACAGAACTGTATGTTATGTGCTGAGCTTCAAGAATATAACCACAGCATACCCTGCTGGAACATAGAAGATTAACTTGCAAAACTTCAAGAAAATAAGTTAAATTAAGTGCTTTACGATGTGCTATAAAAGTTAGTTTCATTGCAGCAAGAAGAGTGGATATCTAGAGCTACAAGTTTTTTCTATTGTCTTGGAGAGAAGTATTTACTATGTTTAAAATGTAAAGTGTTTTATTCCTCTCTGACTTCCTAGCAGCTGCACTTCTGAGAGATATGTACTTCTCACATAGAGATGTTAAAATTCTCTTGGTATCTGTTAGCCTGGGAACTGAAGGCAGGTAACAGAAAGTGATGTCATCCAAACTGACCCAACAGTAATGTTTGATAGAAATTTAAGAACTCTCTCAGAAAGAGATTGTGGGCATTTTGTATTTTGTCTTGGAACTAGCAATAACATCCACTCATCTGCATTTGCCTTGCTCTGTACGTTAGTAAGTTATTTAGGGCATAGTATAATTTAGATTTAGATAGGAATATAGTAAAGATTAGTTGAGATGTTTCTGTATTTATTTGAGACTGTCCCGCAATGTTGTTTTCAAATATTTCCTGTGATTCTGAACTCTGCAGTTACTCTGTTGATTGAGTATTGTTTTGTTCTTTTACTATTTATTATTAAATATATTTAAACCTGTCTGTGTGGCTGATATTTGTGAGACATATTTAAGTTCTTAGAGTACTTGCATATGTATTTAGTGGCACTGTAGAGGCCACTCCTAAATACCCTTGCTCTTGGTCACACTTACCATTTGGATAATAGTAACATTACACAGTAGGAATGGTCACCCTTTGGAAAGGGCCTTAAAGTAGCTGATAAGGGGTTTTGGTGGCAGTGATAAATGCCTTATGGTCTGGGCAGAAGGGGCATAGCTAGTAAATCTGTGCTAGCCTTTCCCATGTGTGTGTGTTTGTGTATAAATCTGGGGTTCAGGGGTCCCTTTTCAAGGAAACCTTAACAGTGCTCCTGAGGGGTTTCCCAACTGCTCCCCTGTGGAGACAGAAGCTCTCTCTCTCTCTTTCACCTAGAAGCTTGATCAATAATCACAAAGGACCAGTGGACAAAGAATATTATATCCAAAGACTACACCATATAATTCCTATCTATCTCTCCAAAAATACACTGTCCTTTCCAGATGTTCCACCCAGGCAAAAAAAGGCAAAGGCAACAGCTCACAAAATTTCTCAACCCTAGCAAAAAGAACCATCCAAGAGTTCCCATCAGATGAAAAAGGACCCAGAGTCTATTCAAGACTCTCTTTGGTACCAAAAAAGAAACAGGACTTCAACCCCAGATTCTTTTTATTACCAAAAAAGAAACAGGACCACAAGCCAATTTAGACCTTAGCAGGCTAAATCTCCATGTAAATAAGACATCGTTCTGGAAGGTCATGGTGCAGTCCATACTTCCATTCATACAACTAAGGGGATTGAATGTGCTTATTAAGACATTTAGTATTCTCACATACATATTAAAACTGTGAAGCAATCCAGAAAGTTCCTCCACTTTCGCCTTGGAGCCAGTCATTACCATTTCTGAGCACTGCCCTGTGGGAGTTCATCAGCTGCGTTTTGGTAGTCATAGAGTAGCATGGACTGCAATTCCTTTGAGTGTTCCCATACCTTGAAGATTGGCTCCTGGTTGCAAATACAAGAGACTCCCTTATTTCAGCAAGAGATTACTTGCTCCATTGAGTCAGTCCCTGAACACCTCAATAAACTTTGAAAAATTCAGTCCGGTGCCATCGCATTCCTTAGTTTTCATTGGTTGTCACCTGGAAACTACATCAAAAATATCAAGACTCTGAGATCAAAGACTGATTTCCTTCAGAGTTTTTCAGTGGACACTCTGTGTACAATAGTCTCAATCTACTCAGTTGTTACAGTTTCCCACAAGACTAGCCACAGTTTGCAGGAATCATCTGAAGGGGTGGATCCCATCTACCTTCCTACAAGCATGCCACCCATTTGCTTTTTCCCTTTTATCATTTATTTATTTTATTTTTTTATTATTTATTTATTATCTGATAACCAGGAAAGTCCGACTTAGAATGAGCCAATTTTCAGCAGGGCCCGGGGAGAAATGCTTCAGACACATGTCTTTGTAATGTGGGAGGAAACCGGAGCACCCGGAGGAAACCCACATGAATGCAGGGAGGACATGCAGACTCCGCATAGAAGGCACCTCAGCTGAGAATCGAACCAGAGAACCTCTTGCTGTGAGGCGACAATGCTACCGCTGCACCACTGCACCATCTGTACAGTTCCTCTGTGGAGTGAGGAGCTGGCATTACAAAGGGAGGACAGTCTGTGGAATATGGTAACAGCAAAAATCTTACATTCAGATTAGCATTCTGGAGATGAGGGCTGTCCTCCAAACATCGGTGGCTCTTCCAACCTCCTTTCCCAGGTAGTGGTAGCAGCCCACACAGGCAACATGTTGGTCTTGTACCTTAACAGGCAGGAAGGAACCTGATCATATCCTTTGTGCTGAGAGGCCATGAGACAGTGGAAATAGGAATGTCTTCTCAGCATCTTTTGATAACAGTGCACATTCCAGATTAGATCAGTCTTTTAGAGGACAGGCTTAGCTATTGCATTTTAATGCTTCAAGATTGGCCTCAGTTCTATTCTAAAAAGAACATTTTTCAGCTATTGGAGCCAACCACACTGTGTCTTGTTTGCCTCCTGAGCAATACAAAATGCAGTAGCTACTTTGCACTTATCCCTCCACAGGGACAGGCAGCCATGGATGTTCTGTTCTATCCTTGGCCACCTGGTCTACTATATGCTTTTCCTCACCTTCCACAGATTGCAAGATTTGCTCAGAAAGCATCTAAAAAAAGAATAATTAGTAGGGCATATAAAATATTGCATGATAACTATAAGAATCAATCAGAGGAGGTTAGAAAAGATTGGGAAGAGAGACTGGAAAAACAATTTACAAGCAAACATTGGGACGACCTATCTATGGCTACCAAGTATTTATCAAAGTCCAGAATGTTTAGGATGCTTGGTACTTTTATACCCCAAGCAGATTTCTAAGAATATTTCCTCAGGCAGATTGCAAATGTTAGAGGTGTGATGGGGAAGAAGGAGGTAATTGGAAACATATGATGTTAAGTTGTCCCATCTCACCTTCGTTCTTGCTGTTTGGGTTCAGAGCTGATCCTCGGCTCAACTCGGCCTACTTCTATAGCTCGAGAGCTATTTACTGGCTCCAGGCTAACCCTTATCCCAGAATGCCCAGCATCAGCTACCCAGATCTCGTTTGCCAGTTCAGCTGCAAGGTTGCTTCTTTACTGGCTCAGGCTTAGTATAGTTTTTTTCTATGATTGTTTATTCTTAAAAATTTGTCAAGTTTTTGTCTAGATATAGTAATTTATCCCTTATCACCTTTCTTGTGTGTGTTGTAGCTTTGTTGGCCATTGCTCCATATCTTGCAGGCCTTCTGTTTCCCCTGAACTCGTTTAAATTAGAGAGTTCTCCCCACCTCTTAGGACAGCTGTTTAAATTAGAGGCTCTCCTTTCTGTTCTTTATTTGTAAAAAAAAAAAAAAAAAAAAAAGTTTGTTTTTTAATATAGTAGTGTAACATGTCTAAAGAGGCCAAAGTTTCTGGCTTCAAAAAGTGTGACTCATGTTGTCAGAAAATGTCTCTGACAGATGGGCACACTAGCTTTGTTTATTATTTAGGGGCTGTGCACCTGCAGGACTCCTGCTCTATCTGTCATGCATTTAGTCCAAGGGTCTTGCAGGACTGCAAACACAAATTAATCCTTCGAGGATTATTGAAACCACAGGATTCCCCGGCTAAAGGTTATCAGCCAGTGAAATCTTCTAAATCTGTCAAGCCGTCGGCTCCATCCTTAGAACCGACTCCTGGGCTTGAAGAACCAAGTTTATCGGTGCCGACTAGCATTGACAAGTCATTGCCTTCCTTGGCTCCAACTGCTACCTCGGAGCAGTCACAGTGCCACAGACGAGCAAGGTCTCCTTCTTTGGAGCCAAACCGCTCGGTGCCACAGTCACCCTTATTAGGAAGTGAATGCAGTCATCACTCTTCATCCCACTCTTCTCCATCCTCCAGGTTTTCGGATCAGGATGTGGAGAGAGTAGTCAGCAGGTTGCTTAAATCACAGGCCCTTGCGAAATTGCTTTCCAGCCCACCTCAGCAGGTTACGGCTCCATCCGCTTCCATCTCCATTCCTCCTCTGACTACACTTGGTTCGGAGCCGGTGACTATGGACGCGCTGATAGTAGAACCGACTGCACTGATCACCTCCTCTTCGGTTCCAACGTCAGCTCCGATCACCTTGATTGTTCTTCCCATTGAGGGATCTGGGCGCTGAAGCTCTCTCGTCGGCTCCGAGGGGGGGAAGTGGCATCGGTCACTTGTCTGACCCCGCTCTCCCTCTTGGAGCTTCGGCGCAGGTGATCTCGGCTCCCACATCAGCCTCGGAGCTATTGCCCTCAATGCGGAGAAGAACTCCCGTCTCTTCGGAGTGGGAGCTTTCTTTGCCTTGGGATCATGATGCCTTCGAGGTCATGAGAAGTGTGCTGTCCCCTGAAGCAGCCCTACTATCAGCCCTATTGGCTCCTCCTCTTGTGGTGCCTGTGCCAACCTCTGCTCCTCCTCCGGCCCAGAAGTGTAGGGAACTTATGCCCCAGGACACCCCATTGGGTGACCCCACTTCTTCCGAGGCCTCCCTGATCACTCAGAGGAGCCTCCTCCGAAGAGGAAGTGCAAGAGGAAGCACCTAGACTCCCCTGAGTCTGTCACATCAGATACAGACCTGGATGAATCGGAAGGGTCCCCCTCTGAAGATGTTTCCTTTTCGGACATCCTTGAAATGCTTAGGCAGAGGGGTGTCTGGTCTTCCCTAGTCCCTACCGAGGATGAGTCTGTATACCTGGAGGCATTCGGTTCCCGACCCTCCACCTCATGGCTGTCTTCACCTTTCGATCCACTCATGTCTGTAGTGGCTCAAAAGGCTTGGTCAGCTCTGGATTCTGTGGAACCTACTCCAAGGAGACCAAATAAGTTCATAACAACCCCCCAGGGCAAACAATTTCTCTCTAAAGGTGTGCCAGTTGATGCCATGGTGGTAGCAGCACCCACCAAGAAAGAGTTAGCAGAAACTTCGTTTGTCCATCCACCAAACAAAGAATCTAGGACGATGGACAGATATGGGAAGCAAATGTTTTCCTCAGCGACCTTAACAATGAGGTTCCTGAATTATCTCTCTCATTTTACACAATTTCAAAGGGATCTCCTAAAAAGAGCTTGGAGATACCCTATAAAATCCTACCCTACAAAATTCTACAGCTGAGGGAGCATCAGCCAAAATAGCTTCCCAACTTGCTACTCTTAATTCTATAGTCAGCTGCTCCATGAGGCTGATTTCCTATGCAGCCGATGGAACGAGCAGAGCCGCAGGTACTGGAGTGCTCTCAGGAAACATGCTTGGCTGCGGCTGTGTCAATTTGCAGTACCCTTTTGGGCGTCCTTTACAAATACTCCCTTTGATGGCTCCTCGCTTTTTGGGCCTCAGGTGGAAGACACGCTTACCAGGTGTGAGCAGGAAGGCAAGACTCTCTCTGCCATGGGAGTCCATTATTCCATTCCTAACAGACCTTATCCCAAAGGTCAGAAGGGTGGAAAGATGTGGTTTTGGAAGTCCCAGGGACCCGTGCCTGACACACATGGTGAGTTTTCCCCTAGGGGCAGAGGAGGAAGCAACAACAATGGCAGACGCCGCCCTCATGGCAGAGGGGGACCGCAAAATCAGGATGACAGAGGAAACTTTCTCTGTCAAATCCTTCCAGCATCCCTGATGGGTTGCCCAACTGCTCACCTCTGGAGGCTGTTGGGGGGAAGACTTTGCCTTTACCCAAAAGCCTGGCAAAATATAACAAGAGACAAATGGGTACTATCTATCAAATCTGGAGGTTACAAACTCCCCTTTCATCGATCCCCTCTAAAGTCAATAAAGTCCATCCTAGATGTCCCACCCAATCTAAGGGATCAAGCAGTTATTCAAGTTTCAAAACTGCTAGAAAAAAGAGCCATTCAGGAAGTCCCCGCAGACCAACTAGGATCCTGAACTTGCTCGATTCTTTTTAGTACCAAAAAAGACAGGGGACTGGAGAGCAATACTGGATCTCAGCAGATTGAACAAATTTGTACAAAAAGAAAAGTTCCGGATGGTAACACTGCAGTCCATTCTCCCCTTTCTGGGTTAGGACAACTGGATGTGCTCCATAAATCTTCAGGATACGTACAACCATATCAAAATGGACATACGCTACAGGAGATTTCTTCGCTTCTGGGTAGGGGCCAGTCATTATCATTTCGGAGCTCTGCCCTTTGGTCTCACCACAGCCCCCAGGGTGTTCACCAAATGTATAGCAGTAGTCACGGCTCACCTGAGACATCAAGGATTCCAGGTGTTTCCCTGTCTAGACGATTGGCTCCTAACAGCTACCACCAGGCATCAACTCTTAGAAGCACGGGATTATACAATATCAGCCTGCACCCAACTAGGCATTACAGTAAATTTAAAAAAATCTGCCTTGTTGCCCTGTCAATCTGTTACATATATAGGAGCAGAATTAAACACAAAACAGATATTTGCAAGGTTACCTCAGGAAAGAGTTTTCTCTATTCGCCAACAAGTGTCATTTCTAATGCTGAGCAGAAAGGTCCAAGTCAGACATGTCCTGCAAGTTCTAGGCTCCATGGCAGCTGCCATTCTTCTTGTATCATTAGCACGTTACCACATAAGAGTTCTTCAGTGGCTTCACTTCACGCAGTGGTCCTTCCAGGAACTACCCATGTCTCACATGATCCAGATTACAGAAACATGCAAAAGACACCTCTTGGTGGATGGTCTCCCCACTGGTGACTCAGGGCAGACCTTTCATTCAACCCCCTTCAATAGCCACAGTGACCATAGACACCTCCCTGATAGGTTGGGGGGGCATTATCTAGGCAGGACAGTCCAAAGCATGTGGCAACCTCACGAGTACCATCTGCATATCAGTGTCCTAGAGATGAGAGCGGTGCTCCTAGCATTACAAGCTCTTCAAGACTCTCTTCCTTCCGGGACTATTGTGATCCAAACAGACAACATGTCAGTTGTGTGGTACATCAACAAGCAGGGTGGGACCAGGTCCGACCCCTTGTGTCGAGAAGACCTCAGGCAATGGGCAATTTCCTCCCAACGTTTTCTGACAGCAACGCACATCCCTGGGAAATCAAACATAATAGCGGACAGTCTCAGCAGGGCTATGCTCATGCCACATGAGTGGTTTCTGAATCAGGAAGTTGCGGACCTTATCTTCCGCAAATGGGGCCAGCCTTGCTGCAGTCTATTTGCCACCCCCCTCAACAGCAAATGCAGCAGCTACTTCTCCTTGCTTGCTCCTCCAGGTCAAACTCCCAGGGATGCTCTAGTCCTTGATTGGCCTCAGGGACTCCTTTATGCATTACCCCTTTTCCCCTAATTCCAAGACTCATACAGAAAGCAAAATCGTTGGGTTGCAGAATGATCCTCATTGCCCCCTATTGGCCTCGACAGATATGGTTTCCATTCCTGCACCTTCACCTTCTAGACCAGCCTTGGATTCTGGACCCAGTGCCAGATCTGTTGCTTCATCAGTCAGGCGGGTTACACCAATCCCTTCAGACTCTCAAGCTCACAGCTTGGTTTCCCCACTTCCTACCTTAGCCAGGCTTCCAAGTATCTCCCCAGCAGTTTGCAATATTGTTGTATCCTCCCATAAGTCAACTACGAGAAAGACTTAAGCTAGCAAATGGAAAAAATTTTCTTACTGAGCAGAATCTAGAAACTTAGACCCCTTTTCAGCCCCAGTCCATAAAATTCTAGAATTTCTAGCAGAGCTTTTTCAGTCGGGTGCGACTTCTGCTACCATCAGGGTACAACTGGCAGCCATATCTAATTTTCATATTGGAATTCTTAATTCTAGCATAATGTCTCATAAGCTCTGCAAAGCCTTCATGAGACGAACATCTCTTCTTAGACCCCCAGTGAGGGATCCACCCCCTCCTTGGGATCTCATTTTAGTTTTGACTTCTTTGATTCTGCCTCCATTTGAACCAGCAGCTTCATGTCCCTTAAAATTTCTTTCTTGGAAAACACTTTTTCTGGTTGGTGTTACCTCAGCTAAATGTGTTTCAGAACTCCAAGCACTCTGTGTTCGTCCTCCATATATGGTGTTTCACAAAGATAGAGTTTCTCTGAGAACCAACCCATCCTTCATACAAAATGTCTGTTCAGAAAACAATTTAAATCAATCCATCGATCTCCCCGTCTTCTTTCCCAATTATAGCAACAAGGCAGAATATGGTCTTCACCAACTGGATGTGCACAGACAATTACGTTTTTACCTCCATAGGACCAAAGAGCTAAGAAAGTCAGACCAATTATTTCTCTCCTATGCTCACAGTAAACAAGGCCTTCTAGTTTCTAAGGTGACCTTATCCAAATGTTTATCTGACACCATTGCCTTTATTTATCAGTTAAGGCATAAACATCTACCAGCAAAACTGAAAGGTCATTCTGCTAGAGCATTAGCCATGTCTGTAGTCTTTCAGTCCAAATTGCCCATAGACTCAATCTGTGCAGCTGCCACTTGGGCAAACCCTCATACCTTTATCTCTCATTACAAAGTGGATGTGGTCTCCCGGAGCAGGGCTCCACTGTTCTGAAGAGTCTGTTCCAATGAGCCACCCGGGGTCTTTAGGTGCTAGGGACGCTGTGCCAAACAGCAAGAATGAAGGTGAGATGGGACAACTTAACATAAAGAAGTTATGTACCTACCATAACGTTCCATGTTAGTTGTCCTTCATCTTGCCTTCCTTCTTGCGTCCTCCCCTCCTTCCCCCTTCCTGGAGGATTGAGAGGAGTTCACTATGGTTTCACTGGCTGATTTCCTTTTTCTTGGTTCACATGCCAGGTAATTTTATGACCGTTTACTCTGATCTGTTATTTTGGTAAATCAGTTTTAGGTTACTTGTTACTGTATATGTCTAGTGTGCGCTATCACAAATGAGATCTGGGTAGCTGACGCTGGGCATTCTGGGATAAGGGTTAGCCTCGAGCCAGTAAATGGCTCTCGAGCTATAGAAGTGGGCCAAGTCGGAGCTGAGGATCGGCTCCGAACCCAAACAGCAAGAAGGAAGGTGAGATGAAGGACAACTAACATGGAATGTTATGGTAGGCACATAACTTCTTTTTTGGGAGTGTAATGAGCTGGCAGATTTTAAAAATTCCTTACAGAGTACTCTGCCAGAAATGTTGGTTGAGCAAAAGGCTTTTAATAAAGAAATTATTCTTTCGACCTGGAATACAGCATCTGAATTGCCTAGACATAGTAAGGCTTTATTAAGTTTAATTCTGTTGGCTGCCAAAAAAGTAATTACTAGAAAATGGAAATCAAAGTCTACACCAACTGTACGTAAGGTATTCAGTATTATAAAACAGATAAAAGAAGTTGAAGAGGGGAAGAAGTGAATTACATAGAAGTAAATGGAAATTGTGGGAAGAATACATGCATCATAATGTTCAGAAGGAAGAGCAAGGAATAGAGCAATTTTTTGTAATGTTGGACTGATGATAGTAGCAAAGAAAATATAATTGTTAAAATGGTTTTATTTTCTGTTAATGCATGTTTGCCTATGTCTTAAGTGATAATCGAGTAAAACTGCTTAAAAAAAGACAATTTTGTTTGGGGCAGCGCAACTCGGGTTGAATCTATATTCAACCCCGATTTCCTTTGTCTTACAATTTCTAGCTAACCAGTTTGATTAAGGTTCCAGCTATTTAGCTATGCAGATTTATCTAGCAACCATTTCAATTTTTCATCTGGGATTCAACTCAAATTCTCTAGCTTCACAAATGATTTTGAAGGACACCTTCTTTTTTAGACAACCATCAAAGATCTCCCTCCACCATGGAGTCATACTATCATGCTTCAATCTGTTATATAACCTCTAGTTGCCTGTGAAATACTAGTCTTGGAAAGCAATATTTTTAGTACTTGTCACTTCAGCATGGCAAACATCTGAGCTACATGTCTAGTCTTGCAAGTAACCGTATCTGGTCTTCCATAAAGATAGGGTCTCCCTCAGACAAAATACTACCTTTATTCATTGGAGACATACATAAACCAAAACATTCATTTGCCAGTATTCTTCCCAAACCACTCTAATAAAGGAGAGTATATGCTGCATACATTGGATGTTTACAGACAGCCCAGGTTTTACCTACATAGGACAACAACTTCTTCTGAGGATAACCAATTGATGTCCTTCATGGATGCATCTGCAGTCATAACAACTGGGTTGTCCTGTCGTCAGGCAGCCCTTCAGTCGGCCGGATTCCAAAGTCCGGGTCCGGCTTCGGCTGATGTCGCACTTCACCCGACGTCATCTCTGTTGGTCTTCGGGTATAAAAGCATCAGCCGACGCCATTTTCCTCAGTCTTTCTTGCCGCGTGGCGCCCGAAGCAGAAGCTGTTCGCAAGTGCCGGTCGGTCGGATCCAGAGATTACTTCTACCGAATACTACTTCAAGACTTCTAAAGCTAAGTACCCGTTGGGGACTCTTTCTTGCCTCAGCCGATGTCAGAAAAGTTAATAATTGTTTAACCTGTGGGAAACAAATACCTCATAAAGATTTCCACTCTTATTGTCTGCCTTGTTTAGGCCCAGCCCACGACGTAGCAGCCTGTTCGGCCTGTGCTCTTCAACCGATTTAACGCTTAGGCGCCGGTCGGAGTTTGCTGAACAGTTTTTCGGTTCTGATTTTGCGTACATTATGCCGCCGGATCCTCCGACTACCCAATCTGCCAAAAACGCAAAGATAAAGACCGACACTCGCGGTCCGCGGTTTCGGCCGAAACCATGGTTAAGCAAATCATGAGTGTCTCGGTTTCGCGAAACCGAAAACTGATCAAAGTACAGCTGAATCTATCTCTACAACTGAGGCCCCTGCTACCACTCTTGAAACGGCCTCAGAAATTTTATCCACTACGGTGGTTGCCACTGACTTATCAGACACCATTCCCTTGGATGTCTCTACCCCAGCACGTGGTGCTGCTAGGCCTCCAGCAGCCATGTCCATTAAGGCCTTCGCCAGGGCTAAAGCAGCAAAGACTACTAAAACAGTGCCTGTTAAACCCCCTACAACCAGGCCCTCCTCTAGTTCTCAAATGCTTACTCTGGCAGAAGATTTAATTTCATTAATTAGAGGATCTCAATCTCACCCAGACAGGGCCTCTCAGCCCCAGAGAAGAGACCTAGGGCAGAGCCCCTGAGCCAGTGTCCTCTGATGAGTCTGCCGATGAATCAGACATAACTGATCAGCCAGAGGCTCCTTTCTCCAATTTTGAAGACTCTGATGCTGAAGAATCCATTCCAGCTGCTTCCCCACCAGAAGAATTCTCCTTTGGGGAAACCTTACATGCCATGCGAGAGCAGTTCCAATGGCAGCAACAGGATTTTTCAGACTCCAGAAAAAGTCTTAGGACCTTTCTGCACCTTCCACAGCACAGGCCCTTAGCTATACCTCCTGTTCTCTCTGTGGTGGATGATGCTTTCAATGATGTCTGCTCCGCACCAGATTCTTTACCTCCAGCCCCTGCCAAACCAGACAGATTTTACAGGGTGCCAGACACTCATCACCACCTTTACAAGGCCCCACTTGCAGACCCCGAAACTATATCCCAGGGTCCCAAGGCAGTAGCCGCGACCATAGCAAAAAACCCTATTCCTTCAGAAAGGGAAGCAAGGTCATTAGACAGATGGGGCAAAAAGGTCTACACTTCAGCTACTCTATCAGCTAGAGCTTTAAATTGTCAGTTCCACATGATACAATACCAAGAGTTTATGCTTGATCAGTTAACTAAAAAGCTAACCACTGATGAATCTCTTGATAAGAAATATGTATTAGAAATGGTAAATAACATTCAACAGGTTAGTAACCATTCCTTAAAATGTGGCTATGATGCACTGGAGGCTTCATTTAGATCAGCCATGACTGGCACAGTGATAAGAAGGCATGCATGGCTAAAGGAGCAAGCTTTACCGGATCATGTTAAAGCTAAGTTGCTAGATGCTCCTATGGATAAGACAAGTTTGTTTGGCACACCCGCCCAGCAGGTTATGAAGAAAATGGAAGAAAAGGCAAAATCTGTTCAAACGGTTAAAGATTTCTTGCAGGTTCAACCCCCAAGGTTTAGCAGGAACTGGCCTGCCAAAAATTGGTCCTTTCCTGACTCCACAAGATCTCAAAGGGGCAGGAATAGACGTTCCAGAGGCAGAAACCAATCCAGGGGAGGTGCCTACAGAGGACGACAGTGGCAAGGTAACAACAGAGGCACAGACACAACCTCTGCCACTACATCAACTCAACCACAGTGACTTAACCCTAAATCCGCCTACCAGGGAACAAATAGCAGCTCCTCTAGGCGGAAAATTAACCTTATTTTCAAAGAACTGGCACTACATAACAAAAGACAAGTGGATTTTACAAACCATAGATCAAGGTTACCGGTTCCACTTCCACACCTTACCAGTCAAAAGAGGAATGCCAAATCTACCTCCAAATCAAAAAACAGAGGCTCTACAACAGATAATGCAGTTAGCAAACATGAGAGCTGTGGAAAGAGTGCCAACAGCAGAGCAAGGAAAGGGGTTCTACTCCAGACTATTCCTAGTTCCAAGAAAGGAAAAAGTTGGAGACCAATTCTCGACCTGTCCACCTTAAATACATACATCATTGTCCCAAAATTCAAAATGCTGACCCTACAGCAACTTCTTCCCATGCTGGGCAAGGAGTGTTGGCTGGTAACTCTAGATCTCAAGGAGGCATACCTGCACGTCCCCATTCGACCAATCTGCAGAAGATACCTCAGATTTCTTGCAGGATCAGAGCACTATCAATTCTCAGCATTGCCCTTTGGCTTATCTACTGCCCAGAGTATTCACAAAATGCCTGGCATCAGTAATCGCCCATTGCAGACTACAGGGAATTCAAATTTACCCATACCTAGACGACTGCCTGCTACAAGGGGACAACAAAAGCAAGCTGACAACAGATTTACAAAGGGTCATTTACTTGCTGCAAGCACTGGGATACACAGTCAATCTACAAAAGTCAAGGCTGATACCATCCCAAACAAGGACATTCTTGGGCGCGGAATTGGACACAGTAAAACAGATGGCATTCCTAACTACAGAAAAACAAAAAGAACTCCCTCTTTACTTCTTGTCACTAACACAACTGAACAAGTTAACAGCAAGAAAAGTACTGCAGGCCTTGGGCTTCATGGCATCATGCATAATCTTGGTTCCACTTGCCAGACTACATATGAGAAAACTACAGTGGTACCTAAAGAATTTATGGTCCCAACACAGACACAGCCTAGAAACAGAAATCCCACTAATCCCATGCTTAAAACAGGAGTTCCTATGGTGGGCTCAGGCATGCCACTCAAACCCAGGGCTACCCTTTCGCAGATGTCAAGCAAGCCAGACCATCACAACAGACGCTTCAGACCTAGGATGGGGGCCCACATGCTGGACAAATGCGCATAAGGATTGTGGACACAGGATCAACTTCACCTGCACATCAACCTAAAAGAAATGCTGGCAGTAAAACTGGCAATCCAGAAGTTCAGACCATTTCTCAAAGAGGGCCAGTTGATGATAAGGACAGACAACACCACAGTCATGTGGTACATCAACAAACAGGGAGGCACTCATTCATACCCCCTATGCAGAATGACTTTGGAGCTGTGGACCCTGGCACTCAGCTACAACATCCAGTTACAGGCAATATTTGTACCGCGAAAAGAGAATACTCTAGCAGACATATTAAGCAGAACCACATCGGATGCCCACGAATGGAAGCTGCACCCGGACATCTTCAAGACCATCTCAAAGAAATGGGGAATGCCTCAGATAGATCTATTTGCATCACCTATCAATCACCAGCTCAAAAAATTCTGCACAAGGACATTCCACCCACTAGCATGGAAAGTGGATTCGCTCTCCTTCAGCTGGAAAGGCCTAACAGCATATGCATTCCCACCTCTTCCCTTGATACACAAGGTATTACTAAAAATCAAGGAAGAACGTCCAAGGATAATCCTGATAGCTCCAAACTGGCCAAGACAACATTGGTACCCACTGCTGAGGAGCATGTCTCGGAACAATATGTGGCCAATACCCCTGATGCCTTTGATGTTAACTCAGAACAACTACAGCATCATACATCCAAACCTAAAACGTTGCAACTGACTGCATGGAACATCACATAGCAGCAGCTAATCCAGAACTTTCCCAAAGAGTTAAAGACATTATTCTTGAAGCACGCAGACCTTCAACAAGAAGAAACTATGCTGGAAAATGGAAAAGGTTTGTCATTTGGAGTACTGAAAGAGGAAAAGATGTGTCAAACATAGATATGCCTAACATTCTGGAGTACCTAGCCGAACTTCTTCATTCAGGCCTGTCCTACTCCTCCATCAAGATACATGCATCAGCTATTTCAGCAGAATACAGCTTTGATCCTCCTGTTTTTTCTCACCCTTTGCTCAGGCAGTTCCTCAGAGGAATCAAGAATGTAAAACCTCCAAGGAAACCACCATTACCAGCTTGGGACTTAAACTTTGTGCTAGAAAAATTGACACTATCACCCATTGAACCAGCAGCAACAGCAGACCTACAACACCTGTCATGGAAAACTGCTTTCCTACTGGCAATTACTTCAGCAAGGAGGGTTTCAGAACTACAGGCCTTAATGGCAGTGCAACCCTTCCTAATCTTCCACCAAGATAGAGTGTCCATGAGGACTAATCCTACATTTATGCCTAAGGTGGTATCCAGAGTGTCTTTAAACCAGGCAATCCACCTACCTACCTTCTTTCCCAACCCACAAAACAGAGGGGAAAGAATATTGCATACCTTGGATGTACATAGACAGCTACGCTACTACTTGGACAGAACAAAAGGTAGCAGAAAGACTGACCAACTTTTTGTAGCCTATGCAACAGGAAGGGAAGGAAAAGCTATTTCCAAACAGACAATCTCCAAATGGATAGGAAATTGCATACGATTCTGTTACTCCTTCCATGGAAAACCAATTCCACAGAACATAAGACCTCATTCTACAAGGGCAACAGCCACTACCACAGCCTTCTTATGAGGAGTGGCAACCAAAGACATTATTGAGGCGGCTACTTGGACCTCCGTGCATACATTTGCCAAGCATTATAATTTGCCTCTATATTCCAGATCCCGAGCAGGGTTTGCCACTGCTGTACTGCAAGGGATCCTAAACACACCATAATCTAGTTTTATCCTCCTCCCCTTGTTGGCTATGGTATTCTACCCAGTTGTTATGACTGCAGATGCATCCGTGAAGGACATAGTACAGTTTTGTACCTACCATAAATGTAGATGTCCGAACTGGATAGCATCTGCAGTCAGGATTACCCTCCCTCCTTCCCCTCTGTGGTACTCCAAGGGTGTTTACCCTCCTAATAGCTAGCTGATGGGGGGGAGTCTTTTATGGTGTATTTGTTTGTATATATGTGCATACATGCTTATTTTTGTGTTTACCTCTATCTTTTTGGAAACATTGGCATCTATCTAAATTTTAGCCTTCAAGAGGGCTACTGGCATCTGGGGCAAGAAACACTGAGGAAAATGGCGTCGGCTGATGCTTTTATACCCGAAGACCAACAGAGATGACGTCGGGTGAAGTGCGACATCAGCCGAAGCCGGACCCGGACTTTGGAATCCGGCCGACTGAAGGGCTGCCTGACGACAGGACAACCCAGTTGTTATGACTGCAGATGCTATCCAGTTCGGACATCTACATTTATGGTAGGTACAAAACTGTACTTTTCTGTCTTTTTCTCTGGTAAGGCAGTGAAATGAAAGTCTCCAGAATGACACTTTCCAGATGGCATTCATATTGCAGTTCTTTTATTTACTCTGTGTATAACAAAATAATGGGTATAAAACCTAAAACACATTCCATAAGGTCCATCTCATTTTCAATGGTCTACTTCAAGAACTCGTCCATCGTTGACATTTGTGCTGTGGCAGTGTGTGGTGAATAATTCATATCAGCATCAAACACTATAAGCTTGATCTCTTATTGAGGTCCAGAGCTTCTGTCATCCTCTGGATTATCCTGTCAAGATGCCATCTGTGGAAAAAAAAATATCTGGGATTTCTCTACGAACAGTTGAGGTGGATGTACAGGACAATATAGGGTACAAAGGTTATGTACTCACCATAATGATAGATCCTTATTGTTCCTGTCAGCATATGTTAGCAGCCCTCTCAGCATCCCCAAAGAAACTGTCACTGTGTTTCCTGAATAGACTTAAACCCAAAACTTTTCTTCAGGTCTCCTCAATACCTTGCTATGTGATGGAAAATCTCAATATGAGGGACAGGAGAGATGCACAGTATATTGGGAGAGAGGAGGAGATCAAACTCTGGAGAAGATTCTATTTGGACAAAGTTGCTTTCTCAGATTTGCCACAAGAGTGGATAACCCAACAGTCAAGACTGATGGACAGGGACAGTAAGGATCACTCACTAGAGTGTCAGTGGTGCAGCATATACACTACTTTTTGGTGCAGAAGGTTGTGGGCTCTATTCCCACACCAGGTAGATCAATTACTGACACTGCAGTGCAGCATAAGAGGCTGCTACACTCATGAGAGTGCCGTCCATTGATTACTGACACTGCAGTGCAGTATAAGAGGCTGCTGCACTCCTGAGAGTGCCATCCTTTGGATGAGACATTAAACTGAGGGTCAATTTGCTTAAGTTGGTGGTAGACCAGATGGATGTAAAAGATACCATATCACCTATAAAAAAGAGTACGGTCCTTTATTTGTATCCTATTTACAACTTATTTTTCATAAATATATATTTACATGTTCATGTATATACATATTCATATATTTTCATTTTTACAACAATCATAATGAAGTAAAACCAACACTGTTTTCTTTACTTGCATCCCTCCAGTCCTTTTTCCACTGCCACCATTTTATTCTTTTTTATAACTGCAGGAAAACCCCTTTTATATAATCTCTTTAAGTCCTTCATTCCAAGTAACCAGTGTAACATAAAATATTCTTCTTTTTTCAACTTATTCTCTTTTTTAATAATTTATATCCATATGCTATCATATCTATATGTATTTCTTTTTCATTGTTATTGTCAAAAACTTTTCTTCAAATCATTTCTTCCATAACTTTCTTACTCATTCAAATGACAAAAACATGTTCTGCTGTTTCTTCCCTACAATACTGACAGATTCTTTAATTTCTCTTATTCAGTGGCGAAAAGAAAGTTGATTTTCAGTTAATTTCTAACATTCCACCCAGTTTTTACACCATTTCTTTCTTTAATAGCTTTTAGATTTTCATTTTGCAACTTTTCCCATGGATTAATACAAAATTATTGATCCATTATCTTTTCATACCATACTTTCCTTCTTCCCTTTATCTCGTCAATCTTTATCTTCCATATTTTCTAGATAATTTTGTATTAAATCCTCATAATGTTCTTTTTTCTTTCTTTTATAGATCTTACTTCTTCCCACATATCCTCATATTTATAATTAAATGTTTTCCTCACAAATTTCTCTTTATCTTTCATCCATATTAGTACTTTCTATATATTCAAAGATGCTCCAAATAATATTGGGTTTCTTAAACTTAAATCGCCATCTTCTTTGCTTGTGTATAATACTCTTATTTTGATTGGATTCAGTCTGGTTAAAGGCTTATAGTGCCTGCATATTCTAACTGTTTCTTACTGAAATTGGTACACCTTGTTTGCTGTAGCATAGACTAGATCCAGGCCTGCTGAATCTAGCTTTATTTGTATGCTTGTTGTTTGTTTATTTCCCTGAAACGCTAATTCCACCTAAAACACGGCCTTTTAGCACTTCTGTGGATCCCTAGTGATATCTGCATTGCTTACTGTACTTATTTCCTTGTTTCACTTGAAAGAAAGTTACTGTTTGTCGTTTTTGCATTTAAGTTACTTGTAACACATTGCATTTAAGTTACCTGGCACTTGCTCACTAAAGCAATTATATAAGTCAGCTCTAAAAAATTAAAAGCACTACACCCTCACAAACTCCCCTTGAGTACCTTGTTCCCCATTGGCCCTTTTTTTCAATTATAAAGGAATTCCCAATACTATTCTAGCATGTTCAAAGGTCAGTTGTCAATCTCCTCTCTGGTCCAGCTGGTGACTCTGGGTATCTTGAGGCAATGTTACAACTGCCTCATGTACACAGACAACCCTCTCCTCCTCCCAACAAATTGCAACACATGTGAGAGATGCAACCATATAGACAAACTGGAGGCTAAGCTCTCTCAACTCAGTACTGGTGTAAGCAGTCAGGAGGAGAAGGAAACCACACTCACTACAATTCCAGTCTCACATAGACCTACCACGACAACAAACCAAACACATAAACACACAAAAACATACTCGGAGGCTCTAAATAAAAATCTGCCTAAGCAGCAGAGACCTCCAACGCAGACACCCAAGCAACCGCTACCCCAAAACAAAACACGTGCAACACATAGCTCACAAAGCCAGTGTGCCGAACAGTCACAGCCCTTAAGGCTAAACAACACACCTGATACACTTGTAATAAGTGACTCTATCGTCAGGCACACTTGACGCCCCGCTCACCAGGCTGAACAAGGAGAAGGTCATGGTGAGCTGCCTGTCGGGCGCTAGGATCCACCACATAACACAAGCACTCAGGTCACTCCAAGGCAAGTACAAATATGACTCAGTCATTGTCCATGCTGGTGTGAATGACCTGAGACGTACCTCCCTGGACTACATGAAAAGAGACATAGAGGAGCTCTCTGAGCATGTAGCCCAGGCCGGTATGACCCTGACCTTGAGTAGCATCTTACCCTCACCAAGAATGATGCCACAGTATGAAGACAAGATGATCAATTTCAACAATTGGCTTAAGTGTTGGTGTCATTCAAAGGGGATCCAATGCCTGTCAGCCTGGGATGACATGCTCGACAAGCCACGATGCTTCGCTAGGGATGACTTGCACCTGTCACCCCTGGGCTTTCGGATATTGGCAAAGGCTCTTGCTACCCCCATAGTGCCTTTTTAGGCAAGGCTCAAAAGACAAACCCACCTCCATAGGTATCACAAGGGATAAGAAATTAAGAGTAATGCTACTCAACGCCAGAAGTCTAAACCTCAAGATGCACGCACTCGAAACTCTCCTTAGCATAGAGAACATCGATATCTGTGCAGTAACAGAAACCTTGTTCAAGGCTCCTGAGAGCACCCCAGCACTACCAGGTTATACCTCATACCATGCTTTTCGGCCCCAAAACTTGGACCGAACCACAAAAGGAGGGGGAGTATCAATATTCAAAGATACCCACACCTCCAGGTTGGTGGCACAGCACGAAGCATCAGAGACTATCCATGTACAACTAACTGTGGGTAAAACTGCCTTCCAGTTTATAGCCTGCTACAGACCACCCTCCCAAACACAGGAACCCCACTTGGCCTTCCTGACAATACTGGAACATATGAAGGTCTCTCCAAACACCATTATATTGGGCGACTTCAACTACCCAAACATAGACTGGGAGCATTACACTAGCTCCAACACCCTAGCCCAAAGGTTCCTAGAATTTATAAACTCAAATGCTATGGAACAACTTGTTACCACTCCCACAAGAGGGGAAAACATACTGGACCTGATCATCACCAACATGGGGACACTATGCTCCAGACCAGAAGTGTATCCCTCACTGGTAAGATCAGACCATAAACTAATCTCACTGGATATTCACATCCCGACCCCACCCCCCTGCCCAGAAAACCACAGTGAAAAACTTCTCTAAAGCAAATTTCACACGCCTCAAAACCGAGGAAATCCTTCAAAGCCCCGGCCTGTGGAAAATACGCCCAGACCACAGAATCCTTTATAAATGCATTCTATGAACACCTTCAGGAATGCATGGATCATGCAATCCCAAATAAAACCAAGACCCAATCCTCCAAAGGCAGACGCCCTGTCTGGTGGACCCCAGCCATAAACAAACTATACAATAGAAGGAGGAAGCTACTACATGATAGAGCAAAATCCCAAAAAGGGAAGGCATCTCTGATCAGTATTAGCAAAAAACTACGGGCACTCATAAAATCGTCTAAGGCCAGCTTCGAGAGAAAAATTGCACAGGACACTAAGGATAATCACAAGGCTTTCTTTAGTTATGTTAGGAGCCTGGGTGGGAATTCCCAGATATGCTCAGAATTAGTCCAAAATAACAAAAAATACACCGAGTCCACAGCCATTGCCAACATCCTAGCTGACAGGTTCAGTGCAAACTTCTCCCCCCTCTCCCCATCAAAAGGGCAAATATCTATCCCAACAGAGTGCTGCCCCCCTGACATCTCAGATGCTCAGGTAAGAGCCGCCCTCTCCAAAGCAAAAAACACAGCATCAATGGGACCAGATGGTGTCCCGGGCTGCGTCCTACATGAACTCCAAGAAGAGCTAAACCCAAACATAAAACTACTGTTCAATCTTAGTCTTACTACAGGATATGTACCCAAAGAGTGGCGTACAGCAACAGTTGTCCCTCTCCACAAAGGTGGTGCCTCAATGGATCCTGGAAACTATCGCCCCATAAGCCTGACTAGCTTGGTCTGCAAAGCTATGGAAAGGATCATCATGGACCTCATAAATAAAGATATTGGGGACCTACAGACACTGGATCCTACCCAGTTTGGCTTTGTTAAGGGCAGATCCTGCCTCTTAAATCTGGTATCATCACCAAGGCCATTGACGAGGGGAAGGTGGTCCACACAGCCTACCTGGACCTCGCAAAAGCCTTCGATACAATACCCCACTCGGGCATTATAGATAAGCTCACCAGCTTAAATATAAACCCCTATGTCACTAGATGGGTTGCAAACTGGCTCAAGGACAGAACCCACATGGTTAGACTTGCTGGAGCCATGTCAGACTCCAAACCAGTTACAAGTGGCATCCCACAAGGCTCAGTCCTGGGACCTCTCTTGTTCGGTATATATTTCTCGGTGGTACAGGCCAACACGGAAGGACTGTGGCTGACCAAGTTCGCAGATGACTGCAAACTGGGCGCCATAATCAACTCTCCAGCCAACACAAGCATCCTCCAAAAGGGCCTCATAGAAACAGACAACTGGTGCCAGAGCCATGGCCTCAAGCTAAACTCCTAAAAGTATATAGTCATCCCCTTTGGCAAAAACAAAGTGCCCACAAATTACCACATAGGTGGTAATCCATTAAGTACAGAAGAAGTCATTAGGGACCTGGGGACCCAAGTTGATAGCAGTCTCTCATTTGACAACCACGTGGCCAAAGTGGTTAGAAAAACATTTTATATAGCCCACCTAATCATGAAGGGATTCACATCTAGATCAGGGAGGTCATCGCCTCTTTACTCATCCCTCATCAGGCCCATAATTGAGTACAATGCCCCTTTTGGGATGTACCTTACCAGACACCTGCAGCAACTGGAAAGACCCCAAAAGTACCTCACCAAGAGGATCAAAGGGCTCGAACAGATGCCATATGCTGCCCGGTTAAAGAAACTCCAGCTCTACTCAGTGGCATACCGCCTGCTCAGAGGAGATCTGTGCCTGACGTATAAAGCCATGTCCAACCCGGAATTAATGGACATGCTGCACCTCAGAAAATCCAAATCCCATCGAGCTACGCGCTCGAGAGACTTGAACCTCAGCACTGAAATAAATAGGACATGCTGGAGGGACAGATTCATAACCCAGAGGCTCCCTTCACTCTGGAATAAAATCCCAGTCCAGGTTAGGCAGAGTCCCACATTGATTCTCTTCAAGAGGAATCTTGATGAGTGGATGGGAGATCGTAGGTTTACCCCGGCTATCACTTCTGTGTCACTGTTAGACAGAGGCACAGTATACTAACCTCAAAAAAAGGCATAGCAAAATTAATTTAAAATGGGTGGCGAAAGCCAAACACACTCTGGCTAGGCTTATAAATGCCCTAGAGCAGATAGCTTAGTATGAACCTATGAACCTAGAACCCCATATGAAAATTATTTTCATTACATCATAATAAAAACAATTACTAAGTATGCCATTTTATTTATCAACATAGAATTAACTCAACTTGCTTTATTTTTATATGACATTTTATGTTTTCCACAATAAACATAATTCTTTTATACTACTTATCAGATTTTCACATGGTCTTTATTTCCTGATTATCAAATTCTGATTCTAACACCATTATGTCAGTTAAAGTAAACTTTGCCTGCTGTTTTATTGTTGCTCCTAATCCTTGACTTTTTCTTTTATCATGATCCATTCTATTCCTTTTAAGAACTCTGTTAAATATTTAGTAACCTTTTCCATCCAAAATATTTTTTTTTTACGGCAGTTATATTATCTGCATATATCATTATTAACCAAATTTCTACACAGTATTTCTTTACAAATTCTGCCTTTCTCATTTCACCCTTTATTTCGCTAACTATTAAGTTCATAATTAAAGCAAACAGAATACTACTCATTGAACATCCTTGTCTAATTCCGTTATTCATGTCTATTTCTTTACTTAACTAACCAGTAATTAATATTCTCACTTTGTTATTCTTATAGTCATAAATATTCTTTGAATTTTTTTACTAAAATTGTAATTATCCATAGATTTCCATAATACTTCATGTTTTGTTGTGTCAAAAGCATTATTAACACCACCTACCATCAATTTTCCCCCTCTTCCTTCACAGCATCATCTACTAATTCCCTTATAATCATTAGAAGTTCTTGATAACCTCTTTTAATACCAAATATGCTTTCTTCTATTTGTTCTGTATTTTATTTTCCATTCTCTACCCTATAATTTTCATAACTATGTTATAGTCAGTATTATTTAATAATATTGGTCTCTATTTTTTATTTCTTCTTTATTCCCTTTTTCATAAGAATTTTAAAATTCCACTGCAAATTTCTTTATACTTATATATAGTTTTTTGCCAGTCCCTTGTTTATGCATTTCATAACTACTCCTATCCAGCCCCACTACTGAACCTGTGATAACTTGTGTGATTACTTGTTCTAGTTCTTCTGTAGTAATCTTTCAAATTCATTAAACGTGTACTTTTTTAACTTGCCAGTCCTTTTAAATTTCTCTCCTTCCTTTCTTTTTATACATTTATTCTACATATCAACTACTGTTTCCATAATTTGTGCTTGATTTTTCTTTATTTCTACATTTTTATTCTTTGTCTTCTTACACTATTTTTCACTTTTACAGTTTTCCTAAATCCTCTTCTTTTTTCTTTGTAATACATATCTTTGTTTAAAATAATAAACCTTTTTTTCCTAGACTTCTTTCATATATTTCTTTTTTCTTTTCCATAGAATTCTATATTTTCTATATTTTCAAAAACTCTACTACATGCAACAACATATTCTTCTTTCTCTCTTTCTTTTATTCATTTCCTAATATAAGTAACTTTCTTTGTGCATCTTCTGAAATACTATCCACCACTCAGTCAGATTTTCATAAAATGGTATAATTTTAAATGTTCTTTCCACAGTTGCACATTTCCGTCTTCTCCATTAGCTTGTATATTCCATTCTTTATTTTTTCCTATTTTAATATAAAAGAAAATATAATCATCATTAGTTCCTTTTCATACTTAATAGGAGTCATATAGATGTTAGCAACATAAGCAAATTTCCTGTTACCATGGTGTTCAACAAGTTTGCTTTTTTTCTACTTGAAAATCTGTATGATTTCCAAAAAAATAGTCATATCCTTACTTCTTTGAGTACATTATCGCATTGTTGTTGTCTGTACTCATTCCTTCCAAATATCATTTCTAATATATATATATATATATATATATATATATATATATATATATATATTCATTGAACTCAATATATCCTATCATACCTTCAAAACCAAATCCTTTACTTTTGTCTTTATTTATAAACATTTTTTAATTTGTACTTAATTTTTCATTTACTTCTTCCATTCATACTTTATTTTTAACAATTAGTACAATATCATCTGGATAATTATACATTATTGGCAGTCATATTTCCTTCATCATTTTGTATTCACCACTACTTAACATTTTATTAATTTCCTTCATTATTACATTCATAACTAATGAGAAAATTATACTACTAGCCAAGCACCCCTGCTTTATTCCACATTCTATTTGTATTTCTTCCCCAGTACAGCAATTTATATTTAGTTTCACATAGTTCCCTTCATAAACTGATTTTATTAGTTGTAATATTTTTGCTTACATTATACAGTATGCCTGCAAAGTTCCCCATAGTGATTTATATTGAATATTATCATAGGCTTTACTTATATCACCTATCATAACCTTCACTTCTACATTTTTATGTATGTCATCCATTATTTCTGTTATTATCCATAATAACTCCTGACTTCCTTATCATTTTTTTCCAAATACATTTTGGTCATATATTCTGCCCATTTTTATAAACTTTTTGTTATTGTTCTCATGAACATGTTATAATTCAAATTATTCAATGTTATAGGTCTCTAGCTTTTTATCTCCTCATTATTTCCCTTTCTAAATTTACTTTTTATAACTCCTGTACATATCTTTCTCATTGGTTCTAGTTTTAAGGATTCATTCATGACTTCTATAAAAATTATTTTTTGCCACTCCTTCATTTCTTTATATATACCATGTTTAGTTCTTTCCAATCCTGTTGCAGAATTTATGTTAATATTGTTTAGAATTTCATTCAATTCTTTCAGTTATTTTTTGTTCTACATACTCATTATCTTTAATTAATTTTTCAACTTTATAAATTTGTTCTGTTTCTTCTCTTTTAACAAATACTTCCAATACATATTCTTTAATTATTTCACATATTCCTGCTTACTGTCTTATTTACTTACCTTCCTTACTCTTTATTTCTTTTATTAGTTTCCTTATTTTATTATTTTACTTGAATATGGTGCAACCTCTTCTTTCTTTTTTTGTAGACAATATTTTGTTTATATAACAAGTTGTTAATTTTAATTTGATTCGTTTCATATATTTCTAATTTTCATAAAAGGAATCTTTCTTCTCTAATAAGTCTCTGAATGTTTCTTGACTTAATATCATATATCTCTCGTTTTCTTTTCTTCTTTTCTTCCTTATATATTCTAAAACCACTTTTTATATTTCTCTTTAAAATTAAACCACCAAACAGTCCAATTCTCGTAAAACTCTGTCATATTCATATTTTTCCATAATTCTATAAATTATTTTTTCTCTTCTAAATCTAATTCCTTTTCATTAATTCTCTTTATTCCTCTTCCTATTTTTATATATTCTTAATTTTCCTGTACTTTACCCATATAGCCTCATGATCCGAAAATCATGCATACTTAATTAATTTTTCTTTAGCTTTAGAAGCTATCAGATATTCAAAAATAATCAGTTTCTGTCCTAATTTCATTCCTTTTGTAGGTCCAGTGGTTATTCTCCCATACACTTAACTTTCCACTTCTCATAATTTCTTTAAACATTTTAACATCACAATTGCTCTTATTTTTTCTTAAATTAGTTAAAATCACCCACCACTGTAATGTCCATGTTTACACAAAGATGTTCAAGAATTTTTTAAACATCATTTCTCTCTGTTTTTTTTTTTTGTTACATATGCATATAAAGCTATAATTCTGCACACATATTTTTCCATTTCATATCTATTACTGTAATTCTTCCTAATTCCACTGTGGTTATATCTAATATTTTAATGCTTTCTTGACATAATATATGTATGCCCGTGCACGTTTCTTTTGCCATGTTCCAAACTACCACACCATTCTAAAGTTTTTCAGTTTGTGTTCTTTCTTCCTCTGTTAATAATCTGATATCTTCTAAAACAATAATATGTGCATCTACTGCAGCACACCATTGTAATATACCTGTTCTCCTCTTAAGATTTCTCATACTGTTCACCTTTAAAGCTAATATTTTCAGCTTTTAAGAACAGTATAATAAAATGTTTAATCCCTTTCCTTTCTTATTTTCTGTAAGCCTTGTATTTTTAAGTTTCTTTTCCTTTCTTTAACTCTTTTCCCTATCGAATTATCTTTATTTCTTACTGTACACCTCACTTGTCTCCTCTATTTCTTTTTATTTGTTACTTTCTTCAACTTAATGTACAGCCTCTTTATTAGTCATTTTTTGTATAATGCATTCTTCTCTTTCTCTTGTATAACTTAATTTTCATTTTCTTGCACATTCGTTTCACGCTGTAGCCACAAATTACAAGTATTGCCACATTTTTGCATTATTCCCTATTTTGCCACATAAATAACATATTTTATCACATTCATTGATTAAATTATCATTTTTTTCCACAAAAATAAGTCTTTGGTTGACCCCTGTATTTCACAAAACCCCTATTACCATGAACACTAATAATACTAGCTACGTGTATAACATTATCATTTTCCATTTTCAGTATTACTCCACATTCCCATCTCCCAGTGCATAGTCCTCTTTCATCATATATTTTGTAGTGTTCATTACTTCTTTACATATAGTTAACAAATGTTCTTTCAGTTTTTTTGCTTCAACTTCAGTTCTAAACTGGATCATTATTATTTTTTTTCTGTAAAAGGCTTGTACCACATATTCTGACCATGGATAAATATTTTATTTTGTTCATATGCACCCCAAATTTTTCCATGACCTGACCAGTCTCAGTGCTAGACAGAGTCCGAAACCACATATTTATTCAGAAGTTCTTCTTTTTTACTGCTCACTCATACTGTATACTTCATTTTTGTTTCTTTTATTTCTTCTTTCTTCTTTGTTCCTTATCCAGCAGTTTGTGCATACGTTTTTGTCAAAGGAACTTTCTCTGGAAGAGTCTCTTCTTCTCCTTTTTCTTCTTCTATTTTTTTCCATGATGTCACTCCATGAGATTGCTGCTTCATTTTCTGTCTCACTTTAGGTTACCATTTCTTCCAAATAATCATCCCATAACCCCCCATTGGAGGGTTGTAGTTATGCATTTTTCTGAGGTTACTGTCTTTCCTTCAAACAATCTCCTCTGAAAGATTTCCTCTGAATCCATCTCTGTTTAAGCTATAGTCCCCTTTTCCTCCAATGTCACTGTTTTATTTCTCCACCCGCATCATCAGAAAAAACTTCTGGTAGTGATTCTCCTATTTCAACTACATTTTTATCAGCTTTTACTCCAGTTTCAGCAAAAGCTGAATCAGCCATATTTTCTCCCTGTTCCTGCTAGCTGCCTCCATGCCTGGACAGGAAACAGGAAGTCAGGATGTGTAACACACAAACTCTTCCCCCGACTACCAAGAGTAGGGAAAGTTGCCGATGTCCTGGCCAAATTTCCCCTAATAGTATACATACCACCTTGGGTCTCCCCTGAAAAAGGGCTGCCAAACTAGTGGGACTTTCCCGGTTAGCATAGGATAAATAAATAAAATAAATTATGGTAAGTACATATTTTCCATTTTCATACTATTGACTTTAATGAGGTTGCAGTACTATCTAACCCTGAAAAAAGGGAAGTTGTTTCTCTTTCACACAGCATCATGACTTCCTGCATTGCAAATTATAAGTCAAACATTATCACATAGATTACTGTCTCCCATAGCTCTCAGCTGTTCAGATTTTAGCAGAATGTCCAGATTCTTGACTCATATTTTTGGTCCATTTCTCTTAAAATTTTAGTTTTTTGGCAAATCATTGAAGAGTGAAGTCAGAAACTAATGGTAGGAATTTGATTTTCAGACTTCATATCCTTCAGCAAAGTAATCCTAATGCAAAACTTGTTATTCTATCAACTTTCTAAGTTTGTAAGAGCAATATTTAAAAAAGAATCCCTATTTTTGGTCCTTTGTCCTCCATTATTTATGGCTTTGTCCAGATTTCTTGCTGTAAGAGGCTTAGAGGTATACTGCCTCCTCTTGCAAACAAATTCCAACTCTGAGAATAGCAATACTCCTTACATTCACTTCAAGCCAGGGCCATTAATTTCAGAAGACCAAAAACAAAACTTTAGAATGAAGAAAATGTTTATTTTCTCTGTCTTCTAAGAGCTTTTCAAAACATCCCCTATAAGTAATTTTACAGTATAACCAAAGAGAAACTGATTTCATTTATAAAGTCATAGATTCATTCTAGGCTAACTGCCTTTTATGAGCCATTTTAAGCCTAGCCAATTACCTCATGTGAGAATCAAACCCTGCATTTTGTGTTTGTAAGGCAAACACCTTAATCGTTATGTAAACCTTATTGATCACCAATGTACTCCTAGGGGATTTCAAATATCTTAACATTAACTGGGCCACATGGCAATCAAACAACATTAGGAAAGTTACTGTTCAGAGAGTCCCAAGTGCATATTACTTTGTCCATTCTGTGCAAAGACTGACAGGAATATCAAATATGCTGGATCTTGTATTTTGTAATATAGAGTCCTAAATCAGTGACATCAATATCTTACAACCACTGGGGACATTTGATCATTTTACAATATCTGAGATTATAATTTTCAAAAACTCAATTTTGCATTAATGACTTGATCAAATTAGACACAAAAAGTCTAATAACTCATTAACATCAGTGTGGCGTGGAATGTCACACCTCTGTCAGCCTATGCTCATCCTTGCAGTTCAGAGCATTTTCTAAAAATCAACTTCAAAAGCAGAAGATAAGCAAATGTAAATATTTTGTGAACAATAAAAACTATTAAAACTATACAAGTAGCAGTGTTATCAGTAAGAGGTGGTGTTCTTGGTAAAAGTCCATGCATTCATAATATTTCCATAACTATTACTTCTTCTTTTTTCGGCTTTTCCCGGTTGGGGGTCGCCACAGTGGATCATCCATCTGCTCATGATTGGCAGTGGAGTTTTACAGTGTCGAGGTGCCAGCCTGGTGCCCAACCTTCCACAGAAGACACACACACACACACACACACACACACACACACACACACACACACACACCCAGGGCCAAAACTGCATGTCTTTGGGATGTGGGAGGAAACCCACGCGACCACAGGGAGGACATGCAAACTCTGCACAGAAGGCACCCCAGCTGAGAATCAAACCGGACCGAACCTCTTGCTGTGAGGCGACAACACTAACAGCTGCACTACCATGGCCGCCCTAATATTTCCATAACTACTATAATGTATTATTAATTCATATTGACCCAGAGTTATATTTTTACTAAACTTTCACAAGTAAACTGTTATGTCTTAAAAAATGTACAACATAGACAATATATTGTTAGAACACTTTAGTTAACTAGACATAAGCTTTTACGTGACAGCAAGAAATTCTTCTCTTAGTGCATGTTTATTTAAATATTTACAGAAATATGAAAAGGAAGGCTTAATTGTATAATTATCAATATAAATAATCCTAAATATTTCTCAGGATATGCACCTTAAAGTGAAAATGTCAAAGACATTTTTCTTCAACAAAATCTAAGGTTTCACCTGATGCCATGTAGGAGTTTGTAAGTCACTTATCTGTCATATGGTAAGTGCATATGGAAATATTGCTTATTTTCATAATTACTAACAAACACCAATATCTAACATACAGTGTGATATAAATAGACATTTACAATGAATTTTCCTGTCTCTTTCTATGGTATTTTACACCATACTTCTCAACAGTATATAGGTCTCTCAGTTATGAATGTATGATCATAAATATGAAAATATGACTAATAACTGGCAAACCGTGATTAATTTCTCCACTGCAGGACATCCTAGATTAACCATCTTAGTGTTGTTGTTTGTCTTTTCGGCTTTTCCCGGTTAGGGGTCGCCACAGCGGAACTCCGGTCTGCTAATGATTGGCAGTCGATTTTTATGGTGCCGAGTTGCCAGCCCGACGCCCAACCTTCAGCACGCCCATTCATGCATGTCTTTCGGAGGCCACTCAACCATGGGGAGGACATGCAGATTCCACGCAGAAGGCACTCCAGCCGAGAATCTAACAGGAGAACCTCTTGCTGTGAGGCAACACCGCTACCTCTGTAGATTAACCATCTTAGTGTCATTTTATTAATAAATCCTTGACATTTGTAATATTGTTTATTATTAACTGGTAAGTCACTTAGTTAAAGAAACCATATCCAAAAAAATCTGAACATCATAAGGAGCTATGGGTATTAACTGAAAGTATACAAAAGAAAAAAAAACAAGAAGAAGCATTTGCGGTGTGGAGGGTGTATTGTTCACTTCCTAAATTAAGTTATGCACTTAGTTTGCTTAATAAAAATTGAACTGTAAAATATAACTGTAAAATATGTGCTCCAAAATAATCACATAGAAAATAGTAGGTAGTCCACAGTTGAGGTAAAAATGAAATATCCTTTATTGAAACACACAAATACATGATCCTAGTTAAGTATAATGAAAAGCATCAAAAACATTCCTTATTTGTATATAATCAAGTTGTTTGGAGCAAGAGAGTAGTTACACAGGGTGATTTTTATAGTTGCTCCATAAAAAGCATACTAGATCTCAGAAATCGGCCCCACTGTTTAAAATACTATTAAAAGACTGATATGGGTGGGTCTGATTAATGCTGACATTACTTATATTCTGTTTAAAAATAAATATCAAACACTGTTTACTTCTTTTAGCACTAACTTACAGTGTTATAAAAAACATACTTTAGATGGCTGATGTATACATTAATCATTTTTGATGGCTCCACATTAAATGCCACTGTAGATTTTAAACTGAATACTTTTGTTACACTTTCTTTACACTTTTTCCTTTTAGGCAGTGAAAGCCTGATAGTGCACACAGTGTACCTGGGCCTAGTCTTTTTCTTTTTCTGTTTTAAAGGTTGCAATTACTCTTGCTTGCATGCTTACACACTCAAACTAAGTGTTTTCTTAGTTAGATGTTGCACTTTAACAGATCCCCATGGTCTTAGTGCTTTGTTTTTAACACTTATCACTGTATTTTCAGCTTAGCAATTATTTTTATGTTTTTTCATCCTACTTAGGTTTTCATTTGAAACAGTATGTCTATATACATGTACATTCATATTATGATTTCTTTTTGACACACAAACCTGATGAAGTATTTATTTGATATGAAAGCATCTTTGTTAAAAGTTATATATTTATTAATATTTATTCTCGTAGATGTCTGTTGATAGATCTTTTAATTAGTCAGTCATTTTTTAGTTAGTTCGTTTCTTAATTAATAAAGTTTTGATTAGTTGGTTAGCCTATACAAGGTGTTAATAAACTGGTCTTAGATTGTAATTTGTCCCTAGTTTTCTAGTTTCAGTTTTAGGTAGCAAAGTCTCTGATTACACTATGGTATCAAGGGAGAAGGGGGGACTTGACTAAAGGAATGATTTTAATGCTTTTATTGCTCATAACAGAACCACCCTTTGTAACTGCTGCCTTGCTCCAAACAACCTGATTATATATAAATCTTCTTCTTCTTTTGTCTTTTCTCGGTTAAGGGTTGCCACAGCGGATCACCGGTTAAGGGTTGCCACAGCGGATCACCTGTCTACTCATGATTGGCAGTGGAGTTTTACAGTGTTGAGTTGCCAGCCCGGCACCCAACCTTCCACAGAAGGCACACATATGCACACACTCACACCTAGGGCCAATATAGAGTGTCCAATCCACCTACAGCATGTCTTTGGGATGTGAGAGGAAACCGGAGCACCCAGAGGAAACCCACGTGACCACAGGGAGGACATGCAGACTCCGCACAGAAGGCATCCCAGCTGAGGATCGAACCGGAGAACCTCTTGCTGTGAGGCAGCAGTGCTAACCACTGCACCACCATGGCCGCCCAACCTGATTATATATAAATAATGAATATTTTTGATACCTTTCGTTATACTGCACTAGGATCACTTGTTTGTCTGTTTCAGTAAAGAATATTCCAAAGGTCTGCCTGCAGATGCTGATTTTATATAGCAAATTTATTAAAGAAAACCTATTTTATTTTCATAAAAATACTAGTGTTATAGTCGAACAGAAAGTAATAGTAATGTAAATGTGAAAGATATATCCAAGATATCAGTGTGGGAATTGTTTACATATTCAAGAGCTTTCCAATGATATATCATGAGAGGGGATAGCATACTGTTGTTTTGTGATATTGTCTAATATATGTAAATGATGCATATAACAATTTTACAACATTTCAAAATAATATTAATCTAAAAAAACATTTCTGAGAGATGCCAAGTATTAGTGGCAACATTGTGTGCCTTAGTGTTTTGTATAAGACACCATTTGTTAACCTATAGGTCACACAACTTTTATGAAATTAATGCAGTTATGAAAATATAGGTAACAGTCAACTACTTTACCAAAAGGGCATTTATGTCTCAGAAAGTCTTCACATTATCAACCATATTTTAATGTTATTTTTGCTAACATCCACTGATTGAATATACCAACTTTCAACATGGTAGTATCACCTCTAATTTTGTATTATTATTGTAAACATGGAAATATGTCTGAATGGTGTATGTGAGAATTTAAGTACTCAGATGGGTAAACAGTTCTTTGAAGTAGTACAAGGTATAAAAGATCTTGGTGTAACCAGTGAATGTGGTTAGTGTATGAAACAACATGTTTATAAAAAGAAAAAAAGATAAACAGATCAATGCAGCAAGTAGGCCTAATATTAACAAACACAGATTCCAGAAATGGGGATATAGTAAGAACTTTGTTTATATCTGTAGCAGATAGCATGGATCTGTATTAAATTGTCAACTTGCCTACATAGTCAACACACAAAACATCGAACGCAAACAGCAATCATCCAAAACATCAAAAATAATAATAGAAAAACTCTAAAATGCTTTGTTGGGGAGCAAACTTCCCCGCACCTCCTTCACTCCCTGCTAGTTATATATACCAAGATTACACCAAGCTGTGAAAGGGCAAAACTGCACACCTCACTGTACAGTGATCTTAGACAAACAGCTACTGTCCTTTGCAATGTTTTGGACATTCGCTGTTTTGTATTAAAAACATTTTTGAATGTTTGAACTGGGAGACCTACCAATTAAACTTCAAGTAAATGTTGAGCCAATGCAGTGTGATGTATTTAATTGTAAAGAAACATATTTTATGTTTACATTTGCTATGGAATCAGCATATTTTATATTATTCCAGTACAAGTTCAGAAATATGTTTTATGGATAGAAGAAAAGCAAGTATAAGCACTGCTTGATTTTAAAATTATGGCTATGTTGATAAATGAAGCTTTGTTACATTTTCATAGTGTAAATTCAGAAAAATGAGGGTAGTATATGTGCACTATGGTAGAGGAGACTATACCACAGCCAAAGTGGTGTTTCTTACTTTTCTTAGGATCATAGGTGTGTACTGGGCTAACAACCACTGGGGCTTTTTTAAGCCTAGCCATGCATCCCATATCTCTGACATGTTGTTGTACCCTTAGTAAGTGTAGGGAGGGGCATGGGGCAGAAACATTTACAGGCTGGCTGTGTCCATTAGAGACATAGGTGCCAAACCAGGGATGAATTTCTGGTTCCTCATCCAGTTGTGCAAGTTACACATTAATTGGGCTAGGGAGGAACTCTGCTTCACATGGATGGGGAGCTTGTTGCAAAGAAGAGGTAGTCTCTAGGATGCATACCTGGTTCTCCAGCTAGTTCTGCTTATATCACAGACAAGGTTTATGTCTTTAGAACAGGTAATTCTGATGCAGATGTTTGTTTTGTGGATATGCAGGGGGTCTATCAGAGTGGGGAGTGGCAGTGCATTACATGCCATGGATAGCTCTCCCTTCAACAGCTTGTAGGAAACAGAATACACGGTTAGTGCATCCCCAAGTCCCAGACCACTAGATCAACTCTTAGGGTTGTGTTGTCAATATGATATTTACCAGGGGGTAGTTGACTTCCCAAAGGATACTCTTATGCATTTCTTGGCATTTAGTTGTAGTCCATGGTTCTGGCATCAGTTGTTTGTGTGTGTCAGCCCTTCCTGGAGAATATTTCTGTTGGTGGTGATTCAGTGACAACTCCTATTTTTCAGTCATCTGCAAATTTAGTCTGCCAGAGGCCATTTACATTGGCCTTGACTTCAAGGAAGTAAATGCCAAAAAGGAGCAGTCCCAGGACTAAGCCCTGAAGAGCTCTGCTTGTGACTGGCCTCTTTGTAAAAGTGGACTCCCCAATTCTAACTTCCTGGGTCCTATCTGTGAGTCAACTGGCTATCCACTGGGTGACATAAGGGTTTGTACCTAACCTCTTAAGTTTGTCAACGATGCTGGAGTGGGGGATTGTGTTAGATGCCTTGGCCAGGTCAAAGTAGGCAGCGTGAACTTTTGCCCTCATCCACTGCTTTGGTGACCACCAGGTTGAGTAGGCATGATCTGCCCTTGATGAAACCAAATTGGGTTGAGTCCAGTGTCTGAATGTTTCTTGTGTCATTATTGATCATTTCCATGATAATTCATTCAATGGCCTGTTTGGAGGCTACAGTTAAAAAGCAATTCCAGAGGGCCTGATAGAATCTAGTTAGAAGACATCTTGGGATATTGTCTGGGCCCATAGATGCAGTGTTCTTGGCCTTAGAAAGAGCATTAAGAACCTGTTCCATAGTCATAGCAGGGGGAGTTCTGTTTGATGGCATTTCCTGACGGAAGGTTGATGGGGAGAGAGGGGTAAAGTTGGAGCTAAATGTGTCAGCCAGTAGGTTTGCTATATCTTCTGGCTCAGTATACGTGGCCTCATTTACAGTGAACACTGCACACAATTGAGTATTACTTTTGAGGTTGTGGACATAGTTGAAGAATGCCTTGTGGTTGTCCTTGGCCTGGGAGGCCAAATCTACCTTAAATCTGTTTTTTGTAGACTTTATTTGTCCTCTGACTTGTTTCTTTAGTTTGATGAGAATACTTTTATCTTGCCGGATACTGCACCTCCTAACTTTTGCCATAATTTTCTTCTTTCTGTTAAACAGCCTATTGGTGATGTGATTCCACAACTGTGGCTTGTTTTTTTATTTAGTTTCATATTTCTTCCTGGTGGGTGCAGCTTCCTCTATGCAGCTATTAACATGCATGTATAGGGTTTCTATGAAGAGTTCTGGATAGGCAGCAGTGTTCTCAGTATTTATGGAAGCTTAACATTTTGCCAGGTTATCACTTAATGGTAGGAAGTTAGCCTTAGAGTAGTTTCTGAATATTCCAGTGTTAGCTGGGATTCCAGGTTTTATTTTTACTTCAAAAGGAGACCACTTTGTGGTCTGACTTTACTAGAAAAGGCATTATACTAGGGCTTGTGCAGCACTCTCCCATAATAGTGAGGACGAGATCCAGTATGGTTGCGTGCCTTGCTGTTGTATTTACAGTCTGGTCCAGGTAGTTTGTGTTTAAAAAATCCAGGAATCTTTATGCCTGTGCATTTGGTCTCATATATGATGCCCAGTTAATAGGGAGTAATTAAAGTTGCCCATGAATATTGAACTGAGTTGGATGGTGAGTGTTTCCAGTAAGTTTAGATACATGGTATGGGTTTCCTGGGTCATAGATGTGGACCTATAGCTTACAAGGAAGTGTTATGAGATTTTGCCTATGGTGATTTGAACGTGGAGAAGCTCATGTGCATTGTACTGTTTGACCAGCCTTGAGGTATATTTATTTTTTTATGTAAATCGAGGCACCTCCCTTTAGTCCTTGTCTGTGTAGTAGCTGGTCTAAATGTGTAGAAGGCGTTATAACCTTGCAGTGTTACTGTTTTCTCCGAGGCTTTAAACCATGTCTCAGTGACCTCACAGATGTCCGCATTCTCTAGGGTGAAGACAACTTCTAGGGAGTAGAGTTTTTTGTTTAGACTTGTAACATTGAGCAGTAACACCTTTAGATTTTCTTGGTTTTGATTTGCTGTGTCAGAAGTACTTGCAGTTTGGCATTGCCTAAAAAAGGCACTATGAGAGAGGACAATATTTTAGCTGATATTCGATTGCCTAGAGGGGACAGATACAGACCATCCATGGTACAGCAGTGTGGTCTGTTGACCATCTCCTTCCGTGCTGACAAATATTGCAGTATCTTAGAATGACACCAGAAGCTAAGCCAGTTATTAGTCAGTCATCTTTTGTTTATATTGTGGCATCATTCTTGAAGAAGGTAAAATGCTGCTCAATGCTAGGCTCATACTAGCCTGTGACACATATTCCAAGAGTTTCATGATGTCTGTCTTCATATAGTCAAGGGATGTATGCCTCAGGTCATTTCCATCCACATGGGCTATGACTAAGTCATACTGGTATCTGTGGTCCAGTGACCTAAGTGCATGCATAATGTGGTGGATGCTGGCCCCCTGATAAGCAACTAACCGTCACTTTCACCTTACTCAGCCTGGTGAGAGGGACATCAATGTGTCTCACAATGGAGTCTCCAGTGATTGGAATGTTGGAGTGTGTGATGGCTTGCCATATGGGCCTAGAAGTAGAGGCTCCATGAGATGTGGCTGTATGTGTTGCTGTGGGTGTTGTTTTGAAAGAGCACATTCAGAGTTGCTGAGGCTGTTTGTTATGTGTACTTCATTTAGGAGGTGTTTGTGGTTTAGGAAGGTTATATTTAAATGCCTCAGGATACATGGGTCTACATGTCTGCTTTGAATTGTGTGTGTGATGGGTGTAGCTTCTGTACTACTGATAACCTCATTGACATTAGGAGTGCTTTCATGTGAGAGCTTTTTCTTCAGTGACATTGTGTAAATACATCTCTCACATACCATATCAGTTTGTTTGAGAATTAACTTGTTCTCAGTAACATGAGGCAATTTCTGCATCACCTTAGGATGTCCATATACACCAATCTGTTAATGGAGATATTGGGGAAGTTCATATCCATGGCAACAGACCCTTTTTATTGATTAGACAGTTGGAGTGAGAATATAAAGTAACGGAGTATCTGGTTTGCAACTCTGGGGGCAGTGCTTGCCACTACAAACGGGATGTCCTGCATGCAACTAGGTATTGGTGAAATTTCAGTGGTGCTTTTATAAGAAGAATGTCAACCCAAGGTGTTTGTGGCTATATATGGCACCGTCAAGCACTTGAGGGGAAACTAATAAATAGAGCCTGACAATTTATGAATAAAGTATTTATTTATTTGACATTTGGTAACTGGGAAAGTCCATCTGGGTAGAAAACCCATTTTCAATGGAGGCCCTGGGAGAAAAGTTCTGATAAAAAAAGTAGAGTATGATACATACAATATAAAATATTAAGTATAGAGTTTTAAGAAAAATGATAAACTAGCAGTAATATGTAGCATTAAAATCAAAAGTAGTAACAACAAATTCTACATTTATACATGGTAGACCTAAACAACAGGTTATATTAATACATTTTTTCTTACTTTGAGATTGCAGGATAAGTTATAGTAACAAAATTTGTTGATGAAGGATGGAACATAGAAAAATAAAAACTAAGTAGATAGTTCAAAGTTATAGAGTAGCAGGGAGGTGAATAATGGGTTGGAAGTTAAATAAATAGAAGATTAAATACTATATGTAAAGATAAAGAGGTAAAGTGAAATGTTGTAGAAGAGCTGGTGGAGTAGAAAAAGTGAAGAATAAAATGGGGTATTGGAGATGGGCATAGGGAATGCAAAGTGGTGTCAAAAGAAAAAAAACTGGTGGTAGAGAAATTACTGAGAGAGACATTATAGCTAAAGAATTTATGCAGATATTCTGAAGTTAGAAGCAATTATGCAGATATTCTGAAGTTAGAAGCAAATTGAGCAGTACTTACTGAAAATAAAGAATCAGCTTGTCAAGAATAATGAAGTGAGGAGAGTCACCTGAATGGCTACTGCCTGACTACTACTAGGTGTTGGTCTCACCACAGCTTCACCCTTCTGGGATACAATGCTCCTTTGCTTCTTCTCTCATCAGAAGCAAAACAGTGGCATCAGTGCCAAGATGAGAAGTAGGCCATAGCCTGTCTGGTGATCCACAGTCTTGTCCCAGATGATGTAAGGGTCTGCAGGCTTGTTGTAGCCTTTTCCTGGTAGATACCTTGAATAGCAACCAGACCAATTAAGAAGTTCAAGCACAGACATTCACTTCCCAACCAAAAAGAGTCAGGAATCTATGTAGTCTGCTCCTTCTCTCATCAGGAGCAAAATATAAGCACAAATTCCAAAGTGGCATCTATGATGCAGTTATTAGGCTTTCCATTGATCAGTAGTCCCCAGGAACTAATGTTCATATGCTCACTCTCTCACCAGGAGCAAAACAGGAGCACTAATCCCAAGATGACTACTGAGAGACAGACTTTGGGCTGTCCAGTAATTAATGGTCTTGAAGCAGATGTTGCAAATTTTAAAGTTAAGATGGAAAAAATGGGTTAATATCGTATAGTGCAGTGTGTACTAAGCAGTTAGAAGTGAAAGAGGGGGTAACTTAAGCTTTAGCTGCCTAAGTGAAGAGACATTAATTTTAAAAGAGCCAAGATAGTTTGGAAGGGGTGGGCACTTTGTGTCCTGGTTGTATAGACTATAGTGGGATAGTCAATAAATTTAATTAGTTGAAGAGGTGTAATTTCACAAAGTGCTAATGTTGTGTTTATTCACAACAGCCAGTGAAAGAGGAGATGGAAGGAGATACTTCTTCTTGTTCATTAAGTGCATCCCGATGCAGGATATGTTGCTCAATTAAGATTTTAAGTGATTTGGAGTGTTATGCAGAAATAATCCCTGGTGTCTAGTGTCCGTTCCCCCATTACATCCACTTACTCATTACTCTAAGTGAGTTAACAGGTATTGCAGTCCTCTTACACACAGACATGCATCACAAAACACCATTCTTCCTATGGCAGTCAAGCACACACTGACCCATTCATTTGTATGCATGAGCACACGCACACAGACTTTATCAACACCCCACAGCTGAAGGCAGTCATGCACACTCTCACCCATTTACCCCCAGACACACACACACAGACCTGTCCCCTAAATAGCACCCTTTTTGTGATAACCCAGCCAAACACACACACACACCTGACACCATTCATACCTCTACATACACTCACACAGTCAGCTATACACACATACACAAATAGTATCCTCTCCAGCACTTACCTGTAATGTGATTTCACCTTACTGAAAGTAATGGGTGAGTGCAAGCTTTTGGCTGAGTTTATTACCACTCCTGGCATTAAGGAGTTACACGACCAAATCGATCAGCTATATAAATTACTTACTGCAGGCATTTCTAGGGGAGGAGCACATGGCTAATTACCATATGCCTCTCCCTGAGAATGACTCATAAGCACTTTCAGTGTACCGCAGCAGTGCTGCACTTCTTTGAGGTAAAGCACTGTGAGAGAGATGTGTCTGAACTAGAAATGGTTACAGCCAGCAGTAAAAAGGGCTTACCACTTGGGGTAACTTTTCTGAATCCCAGGGAATGCATTTTCTTAACAATAAGTATGAAATTAATTTGTGATATTACTAACTGACAGTGAATTACCAGAAAGTAAAAACTTTTACTAGGGACAGGGAAAAATATGAAATATATTCTTTTGTGTGACCCTTTGCTTTACTGTATATTTTTAAAATGCACACACAGACTAAAATAATAATGCTTTAATAAGAATTGTACCTGTTGCATAATTTATTTTACTTGCATTTACTTTACAGTGCTGCAAAATGGCATCTTTCTTATATAAATAAAGTCCTGTACATTACAGAGATAAAGATTAGAATATTATGGCAGTACTGTGTGGCTTTCAAGATACTCCACTGCCTTAACATTTCAAACCACAAAAACACACTGTCATAGTCTACTTCACCACAAAACTGGAAACGGAACAGCTCACCACCACACAAGGAAAGAAGCCAGTGATTACCTTTATATTTTATTAAAATTATAGTCCAGTAGTAGAGCCACAATGTAGTCCCACAAAACAGGTAAAATAAGCACACACTGGATCCACACACTGGGAAGACAGTGGAACAGGTAAACAGCTTCAAGTATCTGGGAGGGGTGGTTGAGGAGAGGGGTAGTCTGAATGAAGAGGTCAAAGCTAGAATCAGAGGGGCTGCAGCCAACTGGCATAGAGTATCAGGTGTAGTATATGACAGAAGAATGCCAAAGAAGCTGAAAAGTAAGGTGTACAAGACAGTGGTGCGACCAGTACTACTGTATGGTACAGAAACTTGGGCAGTAAAGGCAGAACAGTTGAAGAAGCTAGAGGTGATGGAAATGAAGTGCCTGAGAAAGGTGGTAGGATGCACACTGCAGGACAGGCGATGAAATAAGGACACAAGAGCAGAAGCCAAAGTAGCTCCAATTGCAGAAAAGATAAAAGAAAACAGATTATGATGGTATGGGCACATGTGTAGAAAAGCAGAAGACAATCTGGTGAGGGAGATTTGGGACAGACAGGAAGAAGGTAAGAGGAAGCGAGGGCGTCCAGCAAAGAGGTGGATGGATTGTGTGAAAGAAGATCTGCGACAGTCAGGCATGAGTGTTGAAGAAGGCAGGAGAGTGACACTGAATCGAGAGAGTTGGCGACAGTTAATACGATACCCGACCCCATGTAAATGGGAAAAAGGCGATGATGATGACGATGACTGGATTCAATAAAATCTGGTTAGCAGCAAATACAAAGCATAAAATGCAGACTCCTCTAGTGCCTCAGCTCTTCAGCCTTTACAGAGTATACACTCTGTAAAGGCTGAAGAGCCCAGGCACACATTCCCTCACTCAGGCATCATTGAGAAACCCACCCAGCTAGAAATTAACCCATATGTCATTAGATGGATAGCCAGCTGACTGACAGAGCACATACAGTCAAAGTTGGGAATTCCACCTCTACCAGCAGACCAGTTACCAGTGGTGCACCACAAGGATCTGTGCTGGGCCACCTACTGTTTGGAATCTATTTCTCAGATGTCCAGGTTTCTCAGATGTCCAGGTGAAAATAGATGACCTGTGGCTTACCAAGTTCACCGATGACTACAAACTGGGTGTAATCATGGAGTCCCCCAACGATGTTGATATATGACAAAAAGGGCTTACACAGGCAAATGACTTGTGCCAAAGCCATAGACTTAAACTAAACACAAAAAAATGCATTAGCATCCCTTTCGGCAAAGGAGAAGTCCCTGCAAATTACAATATTAGCAGCACCCCCTTAGCTCAAACCCTCTGGTGAGAGATTTGGAAACATAGGTTGATAGCAACCTTAACTTTAATCACTGTGTGTCCACACTCCACAGTGGTAAGGAAGGCTTTATATTTTGCACATCTCATAAGTAAGAGCATCACATCCAGAAATAAGGATGTTATAACTCTCCTGTTCTCATCCCTCATCAAACCACTAATAGAGTACAATGGTCCCTTCTTGTATGTACCTCACCAGACACCTGCAGCAGCTGGAGAGACCTCAGAGGCTTCTCACCAAGAAAATTCAGGGCCTTCAACACATGGCCTACATGGACAGACTGAAGGCCCTGTCACTGTACTCTGTATCTTATAGACTGCTGAGAGGCGACATGTGCCTGGCCTACAGAGCAATCTTGGACCCTGCCTTACTGGAAATGCTGTAAGTCCGCAAGGCAAATGAGACAAGATTCACTCCCTCTAGGGATCTTAACCTAGCCTGCAACATTAACCGGACGTGCTGAAGAAACTGATATGTCTCCCAGAAATTGCCACTCCTCTGAAACAAACTCTCAATTCATGTAAAACAGAGCTCTTCAATGACCGTATTTAAGTGCAACTTAGACAACTGGATGGGAGAGGGAAACCGTAAATTTACCCTGAGGGTGTCACCTCTGTCCTTCTTTAATAAGGTCAGCAGTGCCAATCATAAACTGATGCTGCAGATATAGACCATGCAACTTGGTCAGTAAGGGAACAAGGGTATACCATGGCTAGGCTTATAAAGGCCAACGGGCCAAAGTCTAGTAACCTGTTATGAACCTATGATATAAAACCTGTTTATTTATTTTATTTATTTATTTCACATTTGTTAACCAGGTTAGTCCAACTGAGTTTGCAAACAAACCCATGTTCAGTGGAGACCCAAGGGGTAAAGCCCCAGCAAACATAAGTAAAGATAAAGTGACAATATACAGATATTCAATTAAATAACAATCACAATATAAAATAATTGTGAAAAAAGAAAAGGTTATTTACTGTTTGCATTGCATTGATAGTAAGCAACCCATTTTCAGTGGAGACTCAGTGGGAAAGAGCCCCAGCAAACATAAGCAAAAATAAACATACAGGTCAAAAACTATTAAAAATAACAATGCAAATATGAAATTAGTTATAAAGAGAAAAACAAAAGAAAAAATTATGAACATTAAGGATTGCACTGATAGCAGTGGCCTAAATTTGCTACATATAAGAGTAAACACAAAAAGATAATTGTTGTTCAAAAGAAGGAAAATGTACAGACATTGATAGGAAGTGGGAGGTAAAAAAGATAAATAGTGTGGAGAATGGGAGTGGGGAGAAAGGAGGGGGCTGTACTAGGGCTATAGAAGTAGAGCTGAGGGTTTAGGAGGTTAATTTAATCAGAAGTTACTAACAGAGAAAGAAAGTTAGGAGATGCAACAGGTTATACAGTAGGAGAGACTAAGACTGCATGTGGTCAAGACAATGGCATAATTTCAAGTTTAGTAGGTGGGATTTAAGCTCCTTTTTATAACAGGGAAATGAAAAGTTGGATCTAATATGGAGAGGGGAGTTTGTTCCAATTTAGTGAGACAGAGTGGTTGTAAAGTAGTTTGCCAATTTTCCTTTTGGGTTTATAAACTGAGAGAAGATGCTGATCAGCACTCTGGAGAGGCCGGGGGAGAGTAGAGAGTAACATGGGAGGCGAGAGCAGGGAAGGCAGTGGGGTTGTTGATTATGGAAAAGGTAGTGTGGAGTTGTGATTGTAGGAGAAGGTGCTGAAATTCCAGCCACTGAAGTTTGTTTAGTGAGAGGCAGTGATGCAACGAGAGTGATTGGTTTAGAATAAATCTGGCAGTTTTGTTGTATGTTTGTTCCAGTTTATGCATTGAGGTAGTTTGAATATTGGTAAGGATGGGGGAAGCATATAGAAAACTAGGTAAGAGAAATGCCTGTGCAAGAGTGCATTTAATGGCAGTAGTGAGGAATTTTTTGTTCCTGTAAAGTAATCCACGTTTTTGGTGGGATTTTTTGATGGCCTGTTGTATGTGCAAGTCAAATTTTAGTCGGTCATCAATTATTACCCAAAGGAGTTTGGTGTGTGAGGCAGGGGAGATAGTGGAGCCATCTAGGGAGGAAAGAGAAAAGTTGTTTAAAAGCTGTTGTTACCTTTTAAGTGAGTAAGAGTAATATTTAAAAAAAATGTACTTCATTTTAGGCCTGTATCCTCCCCCATTGTTTTTTTTCTTTATCCTGAATTCTTAAGCAAAGAAGTTATACTTGCTTAGTAGTCTACACACCCGGTATTTGCAGGGGACGGGGATCTGTTATAAGCAGATGGCAGAAATGCAGGCTTTCTTTGAGGTTAAAATGGAGAAGAAAGTAGTTTCTTTTGGAGGATGTTGTCATTAGATCTAGAGTTGCTTGTCTGAAGGTCTGATTTTCTCAAGCTCTGATTTTTGTTTCCTGTCTGGCAATCATGTGATGCCTCGCAAATAGTTGTAGTGTATAATGAAGCCATACCACTATTCTGCATTGTGTCATTTTAATGTATCTTGTGACTTGTTTATTGCATTGCTGTAGCTAGGTATACTCAATGTAATACATTTATTTCCTGAACATCTCTTAAAAGATGAATTACTCAAAGAACACCAAATGTTTACAACTGTTAAATCTAATGTTTTTAGCACGCAGCTATACAAAACATCTAAAACATAGTTATTTTATGGTTATACATAACAGTTGAAAATAATGTTTCTTCCCTATGTGTATAAGGTTGAGTACAATTTTAAGTGACATGTAGTATGTGGATGGGGGCAACAACCATTTGGTTCAAGTACAACATGCCGATTTCTAGCTACAGCCCAGGGTTTGTAAGACATAAGAGCTATTTATCTGAATGCATTTTTAATAATGTGTTTCTGCGTTGTGTATCCATGCTTGTAACAAACGTCTTGTAAACTGTTACATTTTTCTGGATCAGTGTGCAGACCTATGTAAAAAAAAAAAAAAAAAAAAAAAAAAAAAACAAACAAGCAGTAAATAAATAAAATAGTAACTCTGTAAACAAGTTCATAACAGATGAGCTGCACAACACTTCAAGTTGAAGTCCCAGGCCAGCTCTGAATATAAATGTGTCTGTTAGGAAACATATAGTCTGTATATGGTGGGAAAACTGCACAACCTAGTACTAGACCCAGCATGTAGTTTATATACTTTGTTTGTCAGTTAGATTGGATAAAATCAACTTGACCAATAAATAAATGCATGTAAAATTCATGCACCCGAACCTTCATAAAAAGAGAAAAATGTGGGTCTTTTTTAGTAAATGAAAATGTATACTGTAACAGAGTGCTGTTGATTCATAGGCAGTTTCTAGGCTAGCGGCCCTAGAGTGTTTACAAGCCAAGCCATGTTAGTCCTGAGTTGCCTCAATTGTCCTTGGTTAGATGGATATAATTTGCAGAGCAAGTCTGTGATGACCACTGACTACCTCTGTCCATGTGGGACATGGGTACCACCCCTGGGGGTGAATTTTTGGTTTCCCATTCATTTGTCCAAGTTGCGCTTGAGTAGGGTCAGTAAGAAGCTCTGCTTCGTGAGACTTGGAGGTTTATTCCATAGTAGTGGCAATCTCTGGGAGATATATCTGTCTCTCCAGCAAGTTCTGTTAATGTCACAGGCTAGGTTAAGATCCCTAGAGCGAGTAATTCTTGTGCCATTTGACATGCTTATGTGCAGCATTTCTGTCAGGGTAGGGTCAGAGACTGCCCTGAAGGCCAGGCACAAATTACCTCTCAGCAGCTATATGATCCAGAATACAGTGACAGGGCTTACACATCCACTTAAGTCATGGTTTGGAGGCCCTGTATTTCTTGGTGAGAAACCTCTGTGGTCTCTCCATCTGATGTAGGTGTCTGGTGAGGTGCATGCAGATGGGAGCATTGTACTCTGTTAATGGTCTGATAAGGGTCAAATACAGTGGAGTTATAACATCTTCAGACCTGGATGCAATGCCCTTACTTATGAGATGTGTAATATAGAAGGCTTTCCTTACCACTGTGGAAACTTGGTGATTGAAGTTCAGATTGCTACTTACCTGTGTTCCAAGACCCTTAACGTAGCCAAGCTGGGTTGGGTCTAAAGTTTAAAGATCACCTGTGTCCTTGTTGTTAAGGTCCATGATGATTCTTTCCATTGCCTTGCAGATAAGGCCGATTAGACTTATGGGTCTGTAGTTCATAGGGTTGATTAATGACCCCCCGCTCTGTGCAAAGGGATTACTGTTGCTGTTCTCCACTCTGCTGGAACAAATCCAGTTCTTAGGCTATCATTGAAGAGAACGCCAAGTGGGTCCACTAAGTCCTGTTTTAGATTGCTTAATAAGCAAACTGGGATGTTATCTGGTCCCATTGAGGCTGTGTTTTTGGCCTTAGAGAGCGCCGATATGACCTGATCTCTAGAGATATTAGGCAGAGGCTGGTGGGGAAGAGGGGGTGAAACTTGCTCCACATCTGTCAGCTAGCAGGTTGGCACTTTCCTCTGGTATAGTATGAGTGGTACCTTCTACTACCATTTCAGCACATACCCGGGCATTCCCTTTTAGATTTTGGACTTAGTTAAAGAATGCTTTATGATTACACTTAGCTGGGGATTCTGTTTTAGCTTCATAATTAACTTTATAGGAATTTTCAAGATTTCTGATTTACTTGTTCAAGCTGTGGTGGGAATTCTTCCTCTGCTGAGTCAGTTCCCTCATGTTCTTAGGCATCAGTTTCTTCCTTTTGTCATATAACCTGTTTATACTTCATATCCACCAGGGTGTCTTGTTTTTTCAGGAGGACCTGATTTTAATTCAGTCAGGTGCAGCCAAGTCTATACAGTTGCTTAAGTGTTTATACAGGGCATTTGTGTACATCTCTGCATAGGAGTCATTGTTGTCTGACATTGCAGGGGTATAAAACTTTTTATACCATCGCTTAGTAGGCTGTAGTTTGCTTTGGAAAAGTTTTTAGTTTTTTTGTTCCTGTGGTGGTGACAGGTTCAATAGTTAATTTGAATGAGACTGATTTATGGTCCAACCTCACCAAGGAGGGCATCACACAGGTAGGGGAGTGCAGTGACCCCCCCCCCATGTTGGTGAGTACTGTGTCCAGGACATTTGAGCCCCTTGTGGGGGTGCAGACTATCTTTTCCAGTGTATTTGTATTGACAAAGTCCAGGAATCTGTGAGCGAGCATGTTTGTGCTCATGTATGTTACCCAGCTGATGGAAGAATAGTTGAAATCTCCCATGACTAAGATTCTGGGATGTATGACAAGTTCATGGTGGGGGACCTATAGATAGCAATGATGTTGTAGAGTATTTTGCCTATAGTTAATTGGACATGGAGTAGTTTGAGAGAGTCATACTTTTTGACCCGTATCGAGGTGTACTTGGCTTTTATGAAGATGGATACACCTCCACCGTTGGTTCTTTCATAGTCATTTTGAGGTCTGAACATGTGGACAGCATTTATAACCTTGCACGGATGGGGTGCTCTCAGTGGCCTTGAACCATATCTCAGTGACTGCACAGATGTCTGTATCTTCCAAGGTGAGGAATGCTTCCACGGAGTATGGTTTCATGTTTTGACTTCTAGCATTAAGCAGTAAAACCTTGAGTTTGTCTCAAGTAGATTTTGATACGTCGGAAATTTTGTTTTGACATTGCCTCAAAAGGCATTTTGGGCTAATTTCTATCTCTTTCATTTCCCTGCTATAAAACCCGCATTTGCGAGGTTTTTGCGCTATCAGCTCAGCAAGCTCCTGCCTGGTGCCCTGCAGAGTTCTACAGCAGCAGAGAGACAAAAGAGAGACTTTGGAGTGATTATCATTTTTCTGCATTTTCTTGCTGCCTTTAGCTAATTCTGCCTAAAACGCCAATTTTCTAGAGTTTCTATGATTTAAAAAGCTTGTTTCAGCTACATATTGTACTTATTTTACTGCCTGCACTTTAACAAAGTCATTTTGTGTTTAAATTACCTGTTTAACTGTTGTTGGCTACACATTCAAGTGTGATAGCCATTTCTGTGCATTCAAAGTGGGTTTTTTTTTTATTGTATCTGCTTTATATTCTGAAAAAAACAAAGAAAAATACTTGTTTTCCCACCTTTCTAAGCTAGTATAGTCCAGTTTTCGGGTTAGTGCTGAATTCAGGGCTGTGTTACAAGTTTCTGTGTTTTCCCATACCTTACTTGGATAGAAGGAAGTTTCTCTGTTCACTGTGAGACAGGGAGCTTTGAGCAGCCTATCTGTCCCTGGAGGACTGGTTTCAGCCCAGAAATTAGTAGTTTATTGGCCATTTTGGGCTAATTTCTATCTCTTTCATTTCCCTGCTATAAAACCCGCATCTGCGCGGTTTTGCGTGCCAGGCAGCACCGGTTAGCTTGGGTATAACTATTCCCGGCTCCACAAAGTCTACTCTTCAGTTTTCCCCTGGAACTAGGCAAACTTTCAATTTAAGCACTCAAACCTTTCACTTCTCATTCCGGCACTTGCTCAAAGCTCATAGCAAGCACTAATAAACCTTAGCACTAGACCCCCCTATACTGAAGAGAAGGACAATGCTCTCTATTCCACCTTACTAGCTAATCAGTAAAACACTTCACTGTACCTATCCACGCATGTCCAAAGGGCAGTTTCAGCTGTACTCTCCGGTCCAACTGGTGAATCTGGGCATTTTGAGGCAATGTTACAATTGCCTCATGTACACAGACAACCCTCTCCTCCTTCCACCAAACACTAATACATGCGAGAGATGCAATTATACAGCCAAACTGGAGGCTAAGCTCTCTCAACCCAAGACTGGACCAGGCAGTCAAGAGGAGAAGGGAATTACTTGCATCACACCACCAGTCTCACATATACCTATGAAACCAGCACCAGCAAAAAACACACATAAATACACAAAAACATATTCGGAGGCTCTAAATAAAAATCCTTCCAAAGCAGACATCCAAGCAACCTCCACCCCCCAACACAAACCATGAAACACATACTTCACAAAACCAGTGTGCCATACAATCACAGCCCTTAAGGTAAAATAACATACTCAACACACTAGTAATAGGTGACTCTATAGTCAGGCACACTGACATCCAACTCACTAGGCTGAACAAGGAGAAGATTACTGTTAGCTGCCTATCGGGTGCCAGGATCCGCCACATAACACAAGCACTCAGGTCACTCCAGAACAAGTACAAATACAACTCTGTCATTGTCCTTGTTGGTGTGAATAACCTGAGCCGTACTTCCCTGGACTACATGAAAAGAGACATGAAGGAACTCTCTGATCATGTAGCCCAGGCCTGTATGACCCTGACCCTGAGTAGCATCCTGCCCTCACCAAGAATGATACCACGGTATAGAGAAAAAATTATCAATTTCAACAATTGGCTAAGCCTCTGGTGTCATTCAAAGGGGATCCAGTGTCTGTCAGCCTGGGATGACATGCTCGACAAACCATGCTGCTTCGCTAGAGACGGCTTGCCCCTGTCACCCTTAGGCTTTCGAATACTGGCCAAGGCTCTTTGCCACCCCCATAGTGCCTTTTTTTAAGCAAGGCTCAAAAGACAACCCCCCCCCCCACTGTAAATAGCACAAGTAACAAAAAACTGAGGGAAATGCTGCTCAGTGCCAGAAAATCTAAACCTCAAAATGTACGCACTCGAAGCACTCCTCAGTATGGAGAAAATCGATATGTGCAGTAACAGAAACCTGGTTTAAGGCTCCAGAGAGCACCCCAGCACTACCAGGCTGCACCTCATACCATACATTTCGGCCACAAAACCTGGACCGAAATACAAAATGCGGGGGGGTATCCATATTCATCAATGATACCCACACCTCCAGGTTAGTGGCACAGGACGATGCTTCAGAGATCATCCACGTGCAACTAACAACAGGCAAAACTGCTATTCAAATTATAGCTTGCTACAGATCACCCACCATGTCCCAGGACCCCCACTCCGCATTCCTGGAAACACTGGGAAACATAAAGGTCCTACCAAACACCCTGATATTGGGTGTTTTCAGTTACCCAAATATTAACTGGGAGAACTACTCAAGTACAAACTCCCTTGCCCAACATTTCCTAGAATTTATAAACTCAAATGCCCTGGATCAACTGGTCAACACCCCCACCAGAGGTGACAGCATATTGGACCTGGTCATCACCAACATGGGCAACCGATGTTCCACACCGGAGGTCAACCCCTCGCTTGTTAGATCTGACCATAAACTAATCACTCTGGATATCCACATTTTGCCACCACCCCCAGTCAAAGAAACCACAGTGAAAAACTTTTCAAAAGCAGACTTCACGTTACTTAAGACCGAGGTGGGAAGTTTCAAAGCCCCCATGCTAAAGGATAACGCTGTCCAAGCTGCAGAATCCTTTACTGCTGCACTCTACGGGCACCTACAAGAATGCATGGATTGTGCTATCCCAAACAAAACCAAGACTTACTCCTCCAAGCAAAGGAAACCAGTCTGGTGGACCCCTGCCACAAATAAGCTATACAATAGAAGGAGGAAACTAGTACAGAAAAGAGTAAAATCCCAAGAAGGGAAGACATCCATGATCAGTATCAGCAAGAAACTACGTTCCCTCACAAAATCATCCAAGGATAGCTTTGAAAGAAAAATTGCTATGGACTCCAAAGATAACCACAAGGCATTCTTTAGCTATGTCAAGAATCTTAGTGGCAATTCTCAGATCTGTTCGGAGTTAGCGCAGAATAGCACAAAATACACTGAACCAACCGATATAGCCAACATCCTGGCTGACAGGTTCAGTGCAAACTTTACCCCCCTCTCACCCCCAAAAGGGCCCATAACTATACCAGAAGAATGTAGTACCCCTGAAATCAGAGATACTCAGGTTAAAACAGACTTTTCCAAAACCAGAAACACAGCATCAATGGGACCGGATGGTGTCCCAGGCTGCATCCTACATGAGCTCAAAGATGAACTAACTCCTCACTTAAACACACTGTTTAAACTCTGCCTCTCCACAGGCTACGTGCCAACAGAGTGGTGCACAGCAATGGTTATTCCGCTCCACAAAGGTGGAGCCACAATGGACCCTAGGAACTATTGCCCTATAAGCCTGACTAGCTTGGTCTGCAAAGCTATGGAGTGCATCATCATGGATCTCATTAACAGAGACATTGGGAACCTCCAAACACTCGACCCTACCCAGTTCTGCCTTGTTAAGGGAAGATCATGCCTCCTAAACCTGGTGGACTTCTTTGAGACAGTTACCAAGGCTATAGATGAGGGAAAGGTGGTCCACACAGCCTACCTAGACCTCGCAAAGGCATTCAACACCATTCCTCACTCAGGTATTATAGACAAGCTCACCAGCCTGAACATAAACCCCTATGTCATGAGATGGGTTGCCAACTGGCTCACGGACAGAACCCACATGTTAAGAGTTGCAGGAGCTAGGTATGACTCTAAACTGGTTACAAGTGGCGTTCCCCAGGGCTCAGTCTTAGGACCCCTCCTGTTCAGCATATATTTCTCAGAGGTACAGGCAAGCACAGAAGGACTATGGCTGACCAAGTTTGCAGATGACTGCAAACTAGGGGCTATAATTGACTCTCTAGCTGACACAGACATCCTCCAGAAGGGTCTCACTGAGACAGATACCTGGTGTCAAAACCATGGCCTCAAGCTAAATGCCAAAAAGTGCATAGTCATCCCCTTTGGAAAAAAACAAAGTACCCACAAACTACCACATAGATGGTAGCCCCCTAAATACGGAAGACGTCATAAGGGATCTGGGGACCCAAGTAGATAGTAACCTCTGCTTTGATAATCACATTGCCAAAGTGGTTAGAAAATCATTCTATGTGGCCCATCTAATCACAAAATGGTTTGCATCCAGATCGAAAGAGGTCATTGGGCCCCTACGCATCACTCATCAGACCCATCATAGAGTACAATGCCCCATTTGGGATGTACCTTACAAGACACCTGCAACAACTGGAAAGACCACAGACATACCTCACCAAGAGGATCACTGGCCTCAAGAAGATGGCCTATGCAGCTTGACTGAAGAAACTCCAGCTGTACTCGGTTGCATACAGCCTACACAGAGGTGATCTCTGCCTGACATTCAATGCCATGTCCAACCCAGAATTGATGGACATGCTCCACCTAAAAAAAAACATATCCCCTCGAGCCACATGCTCCAGGGATCTAATTCTCACCACAACAATAAATAGGACATGCTGGAGGAATAGATTCCTGTCCCAGAGACTTCCCATGCTCTGGAACAAGATTCCAATCTACATTAGGCAGAACTCCTCGCTAACCCTCTTCAAGAGAAACCTTGACGAGTGGATGGGAAACAAAAAGTTTACCCCGGGGATCACTTCAATGGCTCTGCTGGACAGAGGCACAGGGAACTAATCTAAGGGGGCAGTGAAAGCCAACACATTCTGGCTAGGCTTATAAATGCCTTTGGGCAGATAGCCTAGTACCTACCTATGAACGTATAAGGGAGGCAAGTGCTTTATCAGTATCCAAAAGGCTAGAGGAGACAGGTGCAAAAAACCTCTGGCAAAGCAGCATGGCCTTTCGACCGTATCTTCCCAGCCTGACATATACTGGATCCCCCTGGACTGATACCACATGCTAACCCAATTGTTGAAGTCAGTCATTTTTTGTTTATATTGTGGCATCATCCTGGGAGAATGTAGAATGCTGCTTAGGGCTAGGGTCATACCTTCCCGGGATACATAATCTGAGAGTTCAGTCATGTCTCTCTTCATATAGCCCAGAGAGGTACATCTCAAGTCATTCACTCCAACATGGACTATGACAGTGTCATAACTAATCTTGTTGTTGAGTGACTTAGTACATGTATGATTTGACGGATCCTGGCACCTGACAGGTAGCTGACCATTCTCCTTGTCTAGCCTGGTGACGGTGACATCTGTGTGTCTCACTAGTCACTTTGACCAAGACATTAGGTTTTGAGGTGTTTTGCCATGGGGCTTATTTGCTGAGATTCTGGTGTATGTGTTGTTATGTGTGGTGGTATATATTTGCATAGAGTTGTGTGCAAGTGGTTTACGTTTAGTTGGTCTCTGATATTTTGGTAAGGCTTCTAGTGAATATCTCCGCATATGTGGGTTGGTGTGTTGTGAGCTTATTTTGTGTATGAGGTGAAGTGTGTGTATGCTGACAACCTGTTTGATGATGTCCAGTTTGTTTTTACATGGCAGAATTGATTCCAGTTTCATAGTGTAATTACATCTCTCGCATGGGGTATTTGTTTGTTTTAAGAGTAAATGGTTGTCAGTATACATGAGGCAAGCACTACATTGCCTCAGGATGCCCAAGTCAGTCAGGCTGGCTGGTGAAATGATGGGAAACTGCCTGTTTATTATCATTATAACAGATTTTTACAGTATGTACTATTAGGGAAGGGAGTGGTCTAGTTTGACCAGTTTTTTGTGCTAGGACTAACACACGTGCTTGTTCTATTCAAGGATATGGATGATAAGTGTGGCAATGCTGCTCATTGTGCAACTGAGTTGCCCATAGTGCAGCAGGAAGCTTAAGAGGGTTCCACTAACAGTCTAGGGAAAAATTTAGTTTCAAGATGTTTACATCTGTACAGGGCACTGCTAACCCCTGTTGCATGGTGCCCTGCAACACACAAATGCTTCAAAGAGATTTTGGAGAATTCCAAAAGGATAATGAAGGGGGAATATGAATTCAAAGACATTACATACCTTTAAATGTGGAGCCTGTAACCAGTGTGCTTACATAGGTAATGAGGGTTGGATATACTTAGAGGCAAGGGATTTATGAATTAAATTATCAGGACATTTATATTAATAGTAAGGGGGTGGTTTACCTGGTCTGATGTTTAAGCTGTGGTGGGTTTTATGTAGGAAAGACTGAAAGACATCTTAAGAAATGCATTTATGAACACATATATGATGTTGAACATGGGAATGGGAATAATGCCCTTTACAAACACACCAGAGTATGTACCCAGAGTAGATTTACTTTCTGTGTACATGAACAGATTACCCCTAGTGAGTTGGAGATTCTTGGGAGAACAGAGTTGAGTACAGGGAGTTGATGTGGCAGCTTAAATTGGATGCAGGGAAACCCCCTAAATTGAATGATAAATGATAACATCTCAATTTCTAGTGTCCTGAAACCGTGTGCAGCAATGTTGTGAAAAACTGTAACAAATTGATAAAAAAATGTAAGTACCTCTAGTACACATTTATATTATTTATAATCATTTATTTCAACTTTTTCAAAGACTGGTTTTAACATTTTAACATGATTAACATTGGTCAATTTATTTAATTCATGGGAATGAGACGTTTATTAATGGATTTTTATTATTGGTTATTCCAGACCATGTAGTGAGAGGGGAACATTTTTTACCTATCTGTTCTGATGAAGTTTTGTATTTAAAAGATGAAAGTGCTTAACCTTGTAATTTGTTTTTATATTGTGTTATACTAATAAATTTAGTTTTGGGGGACTTTTTTTCGGCTGTATGGTGTGTGCGTGCAATTTGTAATTTTTATAGTGCTTTTCTGCGAGCAGGAAGTTATTTGTGGAAAGTGTAGAAGAATCATAGCCTTGGATTAAAGCAGAAACATTCTAGACCTCTGACAAAAGATGCTAAATGTAGAGCAGCTCTGGTTAATTGAAAGCAAACCCGTGCAAACGTGAGGCTTAAATACAGGTGAAACGAAACACTTTTAAAGTAATGTACCAACAGGAAAGCATACAATGAACCTCCCTCCAGCATGCCCAGGCTCAGACAAGGCTGGATCCACACTCTTCTGTCACAAAGGTGCAGAGGAGCCCTCCTTAGTGTAAGGTGGCTGGTTTAGTGCTCTAGATTCAGCAGGTCTGAATCAAGTCTGTGCTATCTAGGTATCAGAACAGTGCAAATCTAGTGCAGAGAAGTGCAAGAAAATACTTAGTGCCCTTCTGTGTGTTTCCCAGTTCTGATAGACCAGATAAACACCTACTGCCGCTAGATGAATAATCCCAGTCCTCCTAATGTAAAAGCACAGTAAAGGAGTGTCCAGAGTGAAATGCTACCATGAACAATCTTAAAGATATGGATACAGAAGTGTACTTTAAACAGTTTATAAAAGTGTGATTATTCAATAAAAATACTTTGCTTTGAATAAATGAGTCAAGAGTTACTTAATTGTACAGAATTTATAAATGCACTAAAAAACAACATAAGCTGATTAATAATCCCTCCAACCAATAAAACTACAGTCAGATTTCTCAGGTGTTTCTTCAACCTAAACAGACCAGGCTACCTCTACCTCTCAGTGCACTAGATGGAAAATCCACTGACCTTTTTTGATGCAAAAAATAAGTGTTTGCTAGTGTGTGAAAATATACTACTTTATCCAACAGGCAGATGGATAATGAAGTCCGATAAAACAGACAGTAGGAGGCAAAATGCACTTTTTCAGTATAAGTATAAGGAAAGGCAAATGAATAATTCAGAATATCAACAGAAGTGCAGAAAGGGAGGAGCCTATTAAGCTCAATTTACAGTAGGGCTGGGCATCTTAAAATCACAGGCTTAAAGAGCAGATCAGCAAAGGGATGAGAAACCACAGCAGGGAATCACTAGCAGTGCTTTAGTTTATGCAGAATATCAACAGAAGTGCAGAAAGGGAGGAGCAATTTAAGCTCAATTTACAGTAGGGGTGGGCATCTTAAAATCACAGGCTTAAAGATCAGATCAGCAAAGGGATAAGAAACCGCAGCAGAGAATCACTAGCAGTGCTTTAGTTTATGCAGACATGAAATCTTTTCAGACAAAGTCAAAGACCCAGAATTTCACTGAGTATTAAGTATCACTCAAGAGACAATTTAACCAATAAAAAAATGTGAAATGTGCAGCCTAGATAATTTAAGTGTCTTCCTCTCACACAGAATAAAAACACCAGGCCAAGCAGATTTCTTAAAACAGAAAACAAAAAAGGAGCAGGTAACAGAAAGCAGTTCTGTCCGTCACAGACAAAAAATATAGGTTTACTTTCTTCACCACCCAGAAGGGAATTACCAGCAGTGCTTTAGTTTATACAGGCTTGAAATCTTTTCAACATCCCTCTGAGAATGTTCCTGCTCTCACCCCACGTGACTCCCCTCCACAGTACCCATGTTTTTCATACTCCCCTACTCTCTTCTCATTCATTACTCTGAACTCCACTGTTTCCTATCCACCTTTCTCTTCATTTATTACTTAAGTACTTTTTCTTACTGTCTTCCGTTGCTTACATCAACACTTAATACTTCTTATCCCCCTGTTCAACTATAATCTTGTTAAGATACCGTGTGAGGCTCTTAACCACCACTGTTGTTTTCCAATGTGTTAACTAATCTATTTGTGAATATTCACTAATAGTTTTCATATTTTTATCTGAATTCCATTTCACACACTAATTTTTATTCTATGTAATACCTTGTTCTTTATCTGTATTACATGTGGATGTATTATTTTAATTTGTATACTGTTTTTAAGGAGCTTTTCTCTTCGGGCCTCCATTGAAAATGGGCTGTTCTCGGCCCAATGGACTATCCTGGTAAACAAACTGTAAATAAATAAAATAAATAAAGCTAGGCAATATAAAAACATTAAGTCCAGTGGTGTCCGGTGAATTCAAAGCAAAGGGGAGCTGTAGGAAAAAACTGAATGGGTGGGACTAATTGGAATGGAGTGGGACAGTATTATGACAGGTCACTGACCATTACCTGTGATCATATAGCAGATGGGTCATTCACTTTCATCTACAAATTCTTTATGGTCACTTAACATATACCTCAGGTGACTGACTACAGTGGCGTACCTAGCATTTTTGACACCTGGGGCAGAATTTTTTTTAACCCCCACCCCGTGGAGATTTTTTTTTCTAACACCTCCTCCTATATAACATTTGTTTTTAGTAATAATCATGTAAATTAAACAAAACAATGGCCAGCAAGGAGCAAGCAATGAGCAGTGATCAAATCCCCAAAAGACTTAGCCATTCTACAGGAAGGCTTGTTTCAAACATATAACTAATGCTAGAATCATGGACTAAACCTAAATGTCAAAAATGCATTGTCTCATTTTGAAAGTAGTGTGTGACATTCACAACACACCCCTAAGAGCTGACCCTGTAGTTTGGGATTTGGTAATTTATGTGGACAGTTGACCCTAAATTTTATTAGGAACAGATCAGGATGTAGCAAATTTAGGGACAGTCTCCAAAATTAGGAACAGTTTCGACTTGGATTTACAAAAACAGCACCCAGAGAGAGTAAGTACTGTAGTATATTTCATGCAAATACATACTAGTCATGTAAAGGCAGACTATAAGCTAAGCAAACAATACGAACTTGCAGAGCAAACATATTAGGCAAATACAAGAACATTCTGAAAAATTGGGGACAGTTTCAAATGTGCTTTTTATAATATTCCAGTTTATTTCATACAAATACACACTAACCTTTAATTCCCAACTTTAAACCGATAACCAGTCACCCCTGAAAAAAAAAGCCTAAATATCCAAATTTATTTTGCACAAATGTGCTCTAGCCAGCCCTAAATACCAGACTTTAAGCTGAGCAAATGAAGAGGATAAGTTCTCATAGCACAACAAGCCACCCCACCCCCAAAATTCTATTTATTTTAAACAGATGCACACTAACAAGCCTTTAAAATAATATGAAAAAGACAAAGTTAATGCACCCTCCCCCAAACAAAAAAACATAAATATTCAGATTTATTCAGACAAATGCACCTTAATGGAAGAATTTAAACCGGCCAAGTGAAAAGGATAAATTACATTCACCCACAGCACTACTAGTCAATCAATTTTTGGTTTAGTTTATTGGCCTGAAATTGTCCATAAATAGACTTAAATAGACTTAAAAGTAAAAGAAAAAGTCATGGACATTCAGAATTTCCATTTAGCTGAAGCACCTGATATTCTTAAAGGGTAAATTATATATATTCCATGTTGGCTCTGTTACAAGAGGTTTAAGGTATCACACAGTGGAAAGTCTAGCTTTGCTAGATTTTTCTTTTTGTGTTGTTTAACCAATTGGTTTTCCTGTGTGACTTTTTTACTCATTGTTTTAAATTTCTGAAACAATTGACTGGTAAGTTGGGTACTATTCTCAGAAATAACTTTGTGTGGATTACCATGGACTGAGAAATGACATTTCAACTTGGTGATAACAGCAGTGGATGTTAGATTAGGTAGTAAGTCAGTCTCAAACCAGTACAAATAAGAGTCTACCAACAATAAGTAATGCTGATTGTTCCACTCAAATATATCAGTGGGTACTGTTTACCAAGTTAGTTCAGGAACTTGATTTAGCTGAAGTGGTTCTTTTTGCAAATGTGGTTTAGTGCTATTGCATACTGAACAAAAAGAAAGCACTTTATCAATGTCTTTTACTAGAGAAGGCCAAAATACTAGTTTTCTCACCCTTTTTTGGTAGATTCAGAACCTGGGTGGTCACAATGCAAAATATGGATATTTTCATGTTGTAAGGAAGCAAGAACAACAATTCTAAGACCTTTGAAAATAATGCCACCTTCCATCAGCATCTCATCTCTGTAAGGAAAATAAGTTTGTACTTCAGTTGGTACACTAGATTGCTCTAACATCCATCCAACATTAATGTAGTGGTTGAACGTTTGCAAAATAGAATCAGTCTTTGTATGATCTGTCAGCTCATCAAGTCTCGTGGTAGAAAAATTGCACACTTCCATGACGTCAAAGTCAAAATTCTCTGCATGAAGCTATTCTGTTGTATTTCTGGGTGATCTGGATAAGATATCAGCCAGATGAAGAAGTCTGCCTTTTGTATAGACAATTTTGAAGTTGTACTTTTGCAATTTGAGCATCATTCTTTGTAATCCCGCTGGAGCTGAATGCGTAGGCTTCATTAGAATAGTAATTAGAGGTTGGTGATCAGTTTCAGTTTGAATAGCTCATCCATAGATATAATCATGAAACTGTGAACACACAAATACTATTTCCAACATTTCTTTTTCAATTTGAGCATACTGCATTTCAGTTTGGGTAAGAGTTCTAGAGGTATAGGCCAGTGGTCTGCCATCTTAAAGAATAACTGCACCGAGACCAGATTTTAAAGCATCACATGAAAGAGTTAATGGTTTATTGACATCATAGTATCTTAAATGTAGGTGAGGTGGCACTTTTCTGCTTAAGGTCTTCAAATGCCTTCTGGTGCTGTTCCAAGCAAGACCATGTAACATTTTTTGTGTGTCAGCTCTCTCAAAGATGTTGTCAACTCACTGAAGTCTAGTATAAACTTGCCTAAGTAGTTGACCATACCAAGAAAACGTTGTAGAGCCTAAACATTATCTAGTGCTGACATCTCAAGAATGGCAGTTTGCTTGGATGGATCTGGTTGCAAGCCATTGCTAGTAAATAAATGACCTACATATGTAACTTCTGCTAGTCTGAATTTGCACTTCAGCGGATTGACATTTAAGTTCACTTCATGTGCTCTATCTAGAACTTTCTTAAGGTTTCTGTGATGCTCTGCTTCACCATTGCCTCCAACCAATAAATCATCTACTATTATGGCACAAGGATAACCTGAAAACATTTGCTCCATTGTACACTGAAAGACTTCACTTGCAGAATTTATTCCAAATGACATCCTGAGGAATCTATATTTGCCAAATGGGGTACTGAAAGTTGTCAGTAATGAGGATTTGTGATCAAGCATCACTTGCCAAAATTAACTTTTTGCATCCAAGACAGAAAATATTATGGCATTTGGTATTAGGGCTGTGACTTCCTCAACTGTACGCATTAGATGATGCAGTCTCTCTAATGCTTTGTTCAAATCTCTTGGGTCAGTACATATTTGATTTCGTCTGAGCCTTTTTTGTGGGCTGCTACAATGGACAACACCCATTCAGTTGGTTCTGTAACTGGACAAATTACACCTTGCTGCACCATTTTATCCAACTGAGCTTTAACTTTATTCTGCATAGCTGTCAGAACTTTTCTTGCTGGTCTGACATCTGGATCTAACTTCATAGAATACACAACTGGAAGTTTGCCCAACTTGTCATCGAAAAACATCAGCATATTCTGAGAAAATAGCTTCAGTAAAATTGAAACTAGGATATGTGCTTATATGATGAACTTCTTTGGTGTTAGCTCTTCAAAGTATCACTCTTCTCCATCTCTTATCTTCATTTCTAATATCACTTCTTATGAAATAACTACATACACTTTGAATTATTTTCACTGTTTATTGAAAATGTTTGTATCGAGTAATTTCTCTTATGTGTGGTTATTATGTTTTTTTCCACTATTATTTTTTCTGATAAAATGTATTTCATTGTATGTATACATTGTAACCCACTAACACTGTTAAAACTAAAATTGTAAAACTGTGGAGCTTATCTCCTTGGGCCCATGCTGAAAAAGGGCTACTTAACTCAGTCACACTAACGCGGTCAACAAATGTAAAATAAATAAATAAATTCTTTCTCAAACTGTCTCTGAGACCCACTAATGACTGCACAGGTCTTCGGACTACATAGAATAACAAGCTGTAACAGTTCCTAGCCAAATAACATGAAAGCACTACTGAGCCTTCGGTTTGAATTTCTTCACCTCCATAAGCAACAAGTTTCACACAACTAGCCACATTGAGGTGTTCATTTGATCTTACCTTAGCAAACATGTCTGCTGACATATTTTTACACTTTTAGCGAGTGTCTACTTTAAACTCGGTGGATTTACCATTGATCTGGACAGTACAAAACACTTCATTCTTTGCCAACAAATTTACTGCATCATTCTACGTAGAAAGTAGAATTGCAGCTCTCTATATGATCAACTTGCTTTTTCGAGTGACCTTTCTTTATAATTGTGTGAGGTTTACTTGATTTGAAAAACTTTTGAAAATGGTTTCATTTTTTACACTTGTGGCATTGCCGACCAAATGCTAAGCATTTTTGTCTTTTAGACTCTTGATTGGCACCACAGTTGAGACAGTTATCAATAAAGCTGGAATTGGGTTTTGCTGACTCATGCTTGTACTACTCTGAACATGTCCTTTTCTTAGTACTTGCTGGAAACTACAGGTTTTACCTGGAGAGCCTGCAGAGATGGCAGGTGCCATGTGCTTTAGGACTGTTTCTGATAGCCATGTGTTGCATGCTGCCTACATTTGCTCTGGAGCCTGCTGAAACCATATGCTTATCACTTGCAAGCATACTTGTGTGCCTTTCTGCAGCTTCATGGATTTGACAAATCTCAATAGCTTTGCTCAGCGTTAAATCAGTGTCAGAAAGCAAAATCTTTCTCACTGCAGCACTATTAATACCACACACTAGCCTGTCCTTTATTAACTCTTCTTTTAAGTCGCTAAACCGACACGTTTTAGCTTTGTTTCTCAGGTCAGTAAGGTAAGCTGCAAATGTTTTCTTTGGTTTTTGATCTGTTTTGTAAAACAAAGGCCACTCTAATGTAATATTTGTCTGGGGATTACACATTTCCCTTAACGTGTGCTTCAAACACTCTGGGTTTTCCCTTTATTTAGCCTGTACAATATGACTGTTTTCACCTTCTCCCTCATATACTGCCGGTGCATACACAAATAAATGCTCCCTGTCAGTGGCCTCTGACCCAGCTAGGTTTAGCAAAATGTATGCCCTGGTGCATGCATCTTTGTCGGAATAAGGTGCTTGTATAAAAATATCACACTGTTGCTCAAATATTTTCCAGTTCTCTGCAATATTGTGATCAAACACCAATGGTGTCCATCTGCCATATTAACATATACCAGAGAAAGCATTTGCAAGTATGTATAAATACACACAGATATACATGTGCCAGAAATCCATGCCACTATTTGTAACCATGCCCAACAACACAACAAGCCTCTGAATAACAGAACTTTGGGAAATAAGTCTCTCAGTCACTGTAATACTCTTGAAGTCACTGTACTGTAAAAAAAAATCACTTATCAGTATAAGAAACATTTCAAAACAACTGCACTGTGGAAATAAATTGGGCAGAAGAAGCTCAGAGTAAGAAACATTTCAAAGTAACTGCACTTGGAAAATAACCAGTACACAGCACACTGAAACTTTCCCAAAATGTCTGTACTTTGCTAAATAACTCTTTACAGTGCAAGAAACACTATGTAATGATGGCACTTTGCGAATAGACACACCCAGCACAAGAAACTTTTTGAAATAGCTGTAGTTTGACTGTACTTCACGAAATAGTGGCACTTTGCATGCAAATAAAGTCCTCAGAATAAATGCACAGTAATAAGCACACACTGTAAGACCTTTTGCACACACTGAGATACTTTGAATAACTCTAGTTATGCCCTGAATACAATGCAAAATAGTAGTAATGCCAAAACACAGTACTTTGCCAAAAACATTCGGTCACCTTGCTTTATTTATGCTTAATGTGCCTTTTTTGCTTTTTATTTTATTTGTTTTACTCATTTAATCTTTTTCCATGCCCATTATACTTTTCTTGTGATTGATTTACTCTAAACATGCTCGTTTTGCAATTCTGAGTTAATTCCGAACCGCTTATCTGCTTTTCTGATAATTGTTTTATCAAATATCTTAATTTTAAACATTTTGTTTAATTAATAAACCTTTTGTGCCTCTCACTTGTTTAATAATGCATTTTGTGCCCTTGTAATGCTCAGTTTTATCTTTTTTATTAAATAAATAATTTGTGCAAGTTTTCATTACCTTTTTTCATGCTTATTTCTCTTAGTTTACCTTCACTGTTAACTCTGCACCTCGTAGGTCTGGAATCCCGGTTCTGACACCATGTTGCTTGTCAGGATAAAATAGACGAGTCTTTGTGGGTTCTGTTCAAGCAGCTTAATTATGTACAAACACATCAAGACTGAGGCTTAATAACTTTAACTTAGATAAACATAAACAAACTAACTATTACACTCATACATGCTCACACTCTGGCTGCTCTGTCAAAATGACACAGAAGCTAGCACATGCTTGCTATTTATATGCAAGTGCTAACCTTGAAATGCTTCCTAAAGTACTACTTTCTATGGTTTTAAACCAAGCCTTGGTCATGGCACAGATGTCTACATTTTCCAGAGTTAGGAGGGCTTGATGAGTGTGGAGTTTTGTGTTTAGGCCTAGCATTAAGCAGTAACACCTTATTACTTGGAGACTGTTTCACTATGGTGGTAGTTTTATCTTTTTGGCATTTTTTAAAAAAGGCTTTAAGGGGGTGGATAAAGTATCAGTCATTGACAAAAATGTCAGTGGCATTGACAAAAAGGCAGAGCTTGACGTGGCAGAGTTGAAGATGTTAAGATTTGCACTGGGTGTGATGAGGATGGACAGGATTAGGAATAAGTATATTAGAGGGTCAGTCCAGGTGGACGGTTTGGAGACAAAGCCAGAGAGGCAAGATTGCATTGGTTTGGACATGTGCTGAGGAGGGATGCAGAGTATATTGGGAATAAAATGCTAAGGATGAAGCTACCAGGTAACAGGAAAAGAGGAAGGCCTAAGATAAGGTTTATGGATGTGGTGAGAGAGGACATGCAGGTTGTTGGTGTGACAGTGCAAGCTGCAGAGGACAGGAAGAAATGGAAACAGTTGATCTGCTGTGGCGACCCCTAACTGGAGCAGCCAAAAGAAGATAAAGTATCAGTCAATATCCAAAAGCCAGGGGGTGCAGCCCATTCTTGGCAAAGTAACATGGTCTGTTAACCATGTCCTCCCATTCTGACAGATATTGGATCTCCCTGGAGTGACAGCAGAAACTAAGCCAGTTATTAAAATCAGTCATTTTATGTTCATACTGTGGCATTATTCTTGGTGAAGGTAGAGTGCTGCTCAATGCAAAGCTCATACCTGTCTGTGGCACATATTCTGAGAGATCTAGTATGTTTCATTTCATTTAGTCTAATGAGATACATCTCAGGTTAATTACACCCAGATGGACTATGACAGATTCATATTAGTACTTGAGCTGCAGTGACTTGAGTGCATGTGTGATATTGTGGATCCTGTCTCCAGATAGGCATCTAACCATTATCTTCCTTTTATCTAACCTGGTGAGTGGGACATTTGAATGTCACACAGTGGAGTCCTGCATGACAAGAGTATTAGGTAAAGAATATGATTCCCCTCTTGGGCTTTGCTTTTGGGGGACCATTGAGTGTAGGCTTATGTGAGATGTTTGGTACTAATTTTGGTCTGTATTTTAGTGATTGCTAAGGAGCAGTGTTGGCGTTAGGTGACTCTGGAGGTCTTTGACATTTGGGAAGATTTTTTTAAGTGCTTCAGCATAAGACAGTCTGTGTCTGTGTCTTTGATGAGCAGTTTGTGTGATGGAAGTAGTGTGGGTATTCATGGCAACCTCATTTGTATGCAAAAAACTCCAGCTATACTCTGTCGCATATCGTCTACTCAGAGGCGATCTCTGCTTAACATACAAGGCCATGTCAAACCCAGAGCTGTTGGACATGCTACACTTAAAGAAATCCCAATCCCTCAGGGCTACACGCTCCAGGGATCTAAACCTTGTCATCACAATAAACAAAACATGCTGGAGGGATAGGTTCCTGACCCAGAGACTCCCCAGACTCTGGAATAGATTGCCCATACATGTCAAGCAGAGTGCCTCTTTGGACCTCTTCAAGAGGAACCTTGACGATTGGATGGGAGAAAGGAAATTCACCCCAGGGATCACGTCAGTCGCCCTGCTAGACAGGGGTCCAGGAAAGTAAATAATGTGGGAAGAAATAGCCAGGGAATTGTTATGGCTAGGCTTGTATAGGCCCTAGGGCTGATAGCCTAGTACCAACCTATGAACTTTTGCCTCAAAGGAAATTTTATATTTGTATCTCTAACATACTGCGTTATTTTTTAAATGGTTAACTGGTTGTCAGAGAACATGAGATAATTGCTACATTGGTTTGGAATGACCAAATCTCCCTAAGTGGCCACAGAGACATTTGGAAATTTCATATCCATGATATCCAGTCCTGTAGTAGGGTGGGGTATTTAGTATTAAGGATTCGGTTTGACAGGGGTGTCCTGGGGTAGTTTCGTGGGTTAAGGGCAAGGTGCTGTATAGGGATAGGCTAGGGTAGTGCTATTCAACATGCAAACTAATTTCTGGGTTAAGGACAAGATGTTATGTAGTGCTAGGATGTGGTGTGGTAGTGATATTTGATGAGCAAGCTAGCGACTCTAAGCTTAATTCCACTGAATGCCACACTGTTTAACAGATTTTGCATCAAATCCTAACTTTATAGGGAAACTTTCCTGTCTAGGCATTTGCTACTGTACTGGACCCTGCTAATTGCAGCTTTGTGATGGGTAGCATCATGCAAACCTGCCTGATTTATAGCAGAGAAAAAAGTTTGAAAACTGACTCCTATGCCCTTTATGCAGTAAACAACCACACTATGCCCTTTATGCAGTAAACAACCACACCCTGAGCTCCCTGGAGTGCATCCCAACTCAGAAAAACCCGGTAAACACCTTTTCGCACAAGATGGATGATCATATTTTTTTTTAATGTGAAAGCACAGCAAAAATAGATCTCCAGTGCAGATTAAACAACAAACAACTCTCAGACAACTAAATCCTTGTCTAATTCTCCCTTCTGCAAGGCAATTTAGGGGCAAACAGAATTAGAAAAGCCAATAAAGAGAGAAATTACTATTTTTACCACACAATTAAATAAATGCTTAAAAATACTAGTGATCACAGTGTAAAGCAAGTACAAGTTCAGTAAATCACGAACAAGCATAGCTTGTACAGGTCTGGATGCAACTGAACAGCTGAAAAGTGTAGTTGTGCCCTATTTAGTGAGCACAGAGCCTTCCAAACTTAACAAATTTATAGCAGAGAAAAAAAAATTGAAACCTAACTCCTGTGCCATCTAGCCAATAAATGACAATACTTTGAGCCCCCTCAAATGCTTTCCAGTTTGGAGAAGCCAAATTAACATTTTCAGCCACAAGATGGTTGATCCTGAAATGTCTTAATTTAAAAGCACAGCAAAAGTAGATCTCAAGTGCAGACTAAACAAGAAAAAACTACCAAACAACTAAGTCCCTGGCTGATTTGCTCTCCTGCAAGGCAATGTGGAGACAAATAGAATTAGAAAATTGCTATATTTGCCACATAATTAAATAAATGCTATAAACATGCTCAAAAAATATTAGTGATCACAGCATTAAGTAAGTGTAAGTGCAGTAAATCAAAACCTTCCTGAGGATGACTAATCTGACATTTTGAATTCTCTCTTAGACAATCTGCTGCAGAGATCTGGAGGTTACTCAGGGGTCTAGCACCACAAGAAGAAGAGGAAATAGGTGGAGTTGAAGAAGAATGACAGTGCCTCAAAACAGCGTGTGCGAGGAGTACATAATAGATATGCAGCCGAGTCAGGTATGGAAATAACATACATAAGGAAAGCTAGTAGTGGAATGCAGAATTCCAGGCAGTCATCAAAAGCAAGAAGGTGTGCAGGAAAAAGTGGGAGAGAGAGAAACGATGGACCAGGCTAGGAAGGAATACATCAGTCGATGGCACAAAGAAACTATATCAGGTTGCAAGGCAAAGACAGAAAGATAAAGTAGATAGACACCCTTCATAAGGGATGTCAGTAACAAAAGGCAAATGGAAGTAGTACTTTCAGTAGCTTCTGAATGATGAAAACCCCACAGAATCTGTACTGCTCCCAGACACAGCCTACAATGAGAGAAGAGGAGGAGCCCACCTCAGAAGAAGTAAGAACAGCACTAAAGAAATGAAGTCAGGGAAAGTAGTAGCTCAGCTGAGGTCACAACAAATATGATAAAGTTGCTGGATGGGATAGGAGTGAAATGGCTTCTCAGGGTACTCATAGCAGTATGGAGAGAAAGTTGTATCCCGGATGACTGGAGAATAAGCGTACTAGTTCCAGTGTTCAAAAACAGGGGGGGGCATCCACAACTGTTTGCAGTACAAAAGTATTAAACTCCTGTCACATTGTGTGAAAGTTCTGTAGAGGGTGATGGACAAACAAATACGTGGATTAGTAGAAAGTAAGATGGGAGATGAACAATTTGGATTCAGATCTGGTTGAAACATGTCTAGACATTTGTTACTGTACTGGACCCTGCTAAGTGCATTTTTGTGATGGGTAGCACCATGCAAACCTGCCTGATTTATAGCAGAGAAAAAAGCATGAAAACTGACTCCTATGTCCTTAATGCACAGGAGTTTGATATGTCCTCCTTGTTTTTGAACACTGGCACTAGTATACAGATAGCTGAGAAGAAGCTAGAGATGAGGAATGGGTCCAACTGTGCACTTCTAGACCTGTAGAAAGTATATGACAAGGTCCCAAGAAAGCTGATTTGGGCAGTCCTACTGTGGTTCAAAGTCCCAGAAACACTGGTAGAATTAGTGCAGGCTAAGTCAAGGACCCAATAGCTCAAGTAAGAATAGTGTTCGGTCTCACAAACAGGTTTCCAGTGGGAATGGGTGTGCACCAGGGTTCAGCTCTGACTCTACTGCTGTTCATACTGGTGATGGACTACATTAGCAAACAGGTTGGAGGGGTCAGATCAACTAAGTTGCTGTATGCAGATAATGTGGCATTACAGGCAGCCTCTGTGTGAGAACACGAAGGGCTAGGGAAATGGACTGCAAAACTGAAGGCACATGGGATGAAACTGTGTACAGGTACGACAGTTGTAATGGCAGAAAATGGGGGAGTTCACAAGAAGCTGAGAATTGAGATAGAAGAAAAAACAGTGGAACAGGTTAACAGCTTCATGTGTCTGAGTGCAGTGGTGGAGAAGAAAGAAAGTCTGAACGAAGAGGTCAAAGCTATGATCAGAGGGGCTGCAGCCAACTGGCAAAGTTTGTCAGGTGTATTATATGACAGAAAATTGCCAAAGGAGCTGATACATAAGGTGTACAAAACAGAGGTGCGATCATTACTACTGTATGATACAGAAACCTGGGCAGTAAAGGCATAGCGGTTGAAGAAGCTAGAGATGAAGTACTTGAGAAGAAATGAGGACATACGAGCAGAAACCAAAGTAGCTCCAACTGTAGAAAAGGGAAAAGAGAAGAGATTATGATGGTTCAGGCACATGTGCAGAAAATAAGAAGACTGTCTGGTGAAGTAGATTTGGGAATTACAGGAAGAAGGCAAGAGGAAATTAGGGCATCCATTAAAGAGGTAGATGGATTGTGTGAGAGAAGGCCTGCGACAGTCAGGCATGAGTGTTGAAAAAGGCAAGATAGTGGCATTGAATAGAGAGAGATGGCTACAGTTTACACAACACCCTAACCCCATGTAGAAAATGGGAAAAAGGGGATTGATGATGATGATTTTTTTTTTTGAATCTCCTAACCAGGATTTGCCTCCTCGCTCTTTTTCCACCAGGCAGGTAACGCGGTAGTGCTGCTTGTTTCACCCATGGCACACCTATCCTGAGGGTCCATCTGCACCTTCTGAATTACACGGACACCACGCATAAAGCCAAGTCGGCCCACCTGGATCTTATCCTACTAACTAGTTTGGGCTAATCCGAAAGGAAACCTCAGTGCTAAATCCCTCTCCTTTTGCTCTCAATAAATCACACCTATCCTGAGGGTCCATCTGCACCTTCTGAATTACACGGACACCATGCATAAAGCCAAGTCGGCCCACCTGGATCTTATCTTACTAACTAGTTTGGGCTAATCCGAAAGGAAACCTCAGTGCTAAATCCCTCTCCTTTTGCTCTCAATAAATGTATGTTGCTTTAATACAAACTCAATTACCATAATATCCTTATATGCTAGCCTGTCCCTCAGTGTGTGTGACTCAGCAGCCTACCGCAGGCCACAAAGATCCCCCACTAACTCACTACCTCTAACCTCTCATTCCATTGTTTATATACCTCTGGAGACTTACCCTCTCACTCACTCTTTATCTCTACCTTTTCTTACCTCTGCCTCTAGCTCCATTCTATCTCCCCATAGCCTCTCTGCCTGCCTAGTCTCCACTCACCACTAGGTGGCAGCACCTTCCCACATTGCATACTCCTACTCTAATTTTACAATAGCTTTTCCTGTTTTTACTCTCTCCCTCTTCATTCTCCCACACAGTTCAACAGCCTACTATGCCATAACTTTTTCTCCTCTCCCTCTCCACTAAATTTTTCTCCTCTCCCCCGGAGTTACTCTGTTTCTCAAGCATTCCTATCCAGCTTTACTGCACTTGCTCTTACTTACCTCAGTTCCCACCTGAAGTGGCTGATACTTTTTCAGCAGGGCTCGTCTGCTCTTTTGCTCTATCCCGCTCCGTTCGCCCTGTAGGCTCACTCCGCTCCCCTACCCTACCCCCAATTCCCACACACCCCCAGTGGTCCTACATTTATAGCCATCCCTCAATCCCTCCCCTTGGCAACACCCAAACCCGCAACAGCATAACTCCTCCCTCTCCATCCCTTTCCCTATACTCCTCCCCCAATTTCCTCCTGCCCAGCCTACATTCATCAATCCTCCTTATCCCTATCTCCTCAAAACAATTTTAAACCACAAATGCCCTCTGTTACTTCCACAACTCTCACCCCCATAACACTCATCCTTATTCTACTTCCTCTATATCATGCCACCTCTTATACAAACCTCCATGTACTCCTTCCACCTCCACCTCCATACCACAACCATTCAAATCACTTCCACAAGATATCCGCCTCTCTTACCCCCTTTCACCCCACCTCACTGTTCTCCTTAAAACACTTCCAAATTCCTTCTAATTTCTACAAACCTAAATTCACATCCCTCTATCCATACCTAACCAAACCAACTCCTAAAAAACTTATACATCTTCTCACATACCTCTTCTTAGCAGGTGGCATCTATCCTAACCCTGGACCAAACACTTCTCCAACCCATAACCATAGTTCTAACAACATACCTACCAATAAAGACCTCAAATTCCTCACCATCAATGCCCAAAGCTTAACTAATAAAATTACCCTATTTCATGCCTTGGTCAACCATAACTCACCTGACATAGTAGCCATCTCTGAAACCTGGCTAAACCCACACATAACTGACTCGGAATTCCTCCCCCCAGGATTTCAATGCCTCCGATCTGACCGCCTAAACAAAAGAGGTAGTGGAGTAGCACTAATTTACTCTAATCATCTATCTATCACACCTTTCCCAAATCCTATTCCATCCTTTTATAATGCTGAAATAGTAATTGGCATGCTAAAATTAAACAGCCATAAAATTATCTGCATCATCTCCCTCTATACCCCCCCCCCCGGCAATAACACCAATACCTTAGAAGACTTCCTCTCCTGGACCTGCACAAATATAAAATAAGAAACTTACATATTGGGAGATGTAAATATAGACTGGCAAAAAATCATAGACCCTAATCCCACCTTATCAATTAACCTATTCAACTTTACTCAGCTTATTCACACCATCACCAGACCCAACAAAACCAACCGCCCCAGCTCAATCTTAGACTGGATACTAGTGTCCCACTCAAATAGAATCACTACATCTGGTGTCACTCCCGACCCATTAGGAGACCACCTCCCAGCATTCACCCTTAGAGCCACCACCACTTCCCCAACCTCTCACCACCTCCTACATACCCGTAACCTAACTAACTTTATTCCCTCCACCTTCTCTGCCTCCCTTAAGCTCGTCAACTGGAACCCTCTAAAAACACTGCCTCTTGACGAAGCTGTAGACTTCTTCAACTCTACATTCCTTTCTATCCTAAACTCCCTAGCTCCAACACAAACCAAAAGGGTTAGAGCCAAAACAGCACCCTGGCTTACAAAATCTACCAAGAAAATTATGCAACAAAGAGACAAATCTTGGAAAATCTATCTCCACCACAAACAGCCAGAACTGCTACTAAAATACAAACAGCTCTGAAACCTAGCCAAAAAACAAGCCATTAAAGATAAAAAATCCTACTACAACCACCTACAAATAAAACATACAAAAAACCCCAAACAATTTTGGAACTCTATAAACACCCTCCTCAAGCCTGGTACCACAAAAAACCCTTGTCCCGACACCAGCAAATCTGACCTGGAAATTGCTGAACTATTCAATACCTTCTTCACCTCCTCCATTGCTGAGTTAACCAAAACCTTCCCAAATAACATCCCCCCACCAACCTCCTCCCAAGCTCCCACCCCACCTCCTCCCACTCCCCATATTTTCGAACTTAAACCAGTATCCACCAACCTCATAAAGAAATTTCTCTACAAACTTAAACCTTGCACCAATGCTCCTGACAACATTCCCTCCTCCTTCTTAAAAATTGCCTCTGACAGTGTTGCTCTTCCTATCAGCATCCTGATCAATAGATCACTTCTTGAGTCATATGTGCCAAAACTATGGCGTTCTGCTTTTATTCTCCCTCTCCACAAAGGTGGCAAAAACTGTAACTTCTCCAACTTCCGCCCTATAGCCATCCTCTCTCCCATCTCCAAACGTCTCGAAAAATGCATTCACATACAGCTCTTGCCATTCCTAACTGAACATCAACTGCTCTCTCCTACCAAACATGGCTTCCGCTCAGGACACAATACCAACACAGCCCTTCTCTCCTTTTTACACTCTATCAATTCAGCCCGAGACTCTGGTAACTTAGTTTCATCTGTTCTATTAGACCTTTCTAAAGCCTTTGATACCATCTCACACACCCATCTACTTAACCATCTATCTAACCTTAACATCTCACCTAAAACTCTTTCCTGGTTCTCCAGTTATCTTTCTAACAGGTCCCAAGCTGTGAAATGGGGCAAATCCTCTTCCACATTCCTTCCAACACCCACAGGATTTCCCCAAGGTTCCATTCTTGGCCCTCTGCTATTTAACATCTTTATTAATGATTTCCACAAAGCCATTCCCTTCACCAAAATTGTCCAATATGCAGATGACTCCACTCTCATCTGCTATGCCTCCAACCAAACTGAACTCAAGACTCTAACTCAATCTGCCTTCTCAATCATTGAAAAATGGATGCACCAAAACCACCTCTCACTAAATGCCAACAAAACTAAAATCCTCCTATTTTTCCCCTCAAAATCCACCCACATTGACAAAAACTCATTCCAAATTACCAGCCTCAACAACTCTGTCATTGATATTGTTCCCTCCACCAAACTCTTGGGTGTCACCACTGACGAAAACCTAAAATTCAATACCCATATCCAGCTCAACATCAAGAAAACCCACATAAAACTCGGCCTACTCTACAGGAATAATCACTTCCTCTCTCCCTCTACTAGACTGACCCTAGCCACAACTTACCTTCTCCCATCCCTTCTTTATGGTGCTCCTCTACTTACTAATCTATCTTCCACCCTTACCTCCAGACTAGAAGTATGCTACAACAAAATCTCCAGATTTGCCACTAAGGCAAAAGCCTCATAGGTTCATAGGTTGGTACTAGGCTATCAACCCTAGGGCTTATACAAGCCTAGCCATAACAATTCCCTGGCTATTTCTTCCCACACTATTTACTTCCCTGGACCCCTGTCTAGCAGGGCGACTAACGTGATCCCCGGGGTGAATTTCCTTTCTCCCATCCAATCATCAAGGTTCCTTTTGAAGAGGACCAAAGAGGCACTCTGCTTGACGTGTATGGGCAATCTATTCCAGAGTCTGGGGAGTCTCTGGGTCAGGAACCTATCCCTCCAGCACCTCCTCCCACCACTGCTCCTCCCTACTAACTATAAACTGTCTAGAACTCCCCAATCAACTAGACTTCCTCCAATTAGTCTCAGCCCACAAATTACTATATCAACCCACCAGCTGCCCTGCCTTATCTAATATCCTCCAACCTTACAGCCCTCCAAGACCCCTTAGATCCACTCACCAAAACCTCATCTCCATCTACAAACCAAAGCGTCCTGCTGGTCAGCTTCTACTCTCCTTCACCCTAGCTAAAAAATGGAATGGCCTGCCCTCCACTCTGAGAGCTTGTGACAACCTAAACACCTTCAAAAGACTATTACACTCCTACCTGCTTCTTCACAGAAAATGTAACTGCACTCCTCATACCATACCTCCCAACCTCCCCCCTTCCTTCTCTCCTGGCTAACCTCCTTTCCCTTCATACCTCTCTCTTATATTCTTACTATAAGTTATAACCAATCTCCTCCCAGCCGCTCACTCTTATGTCTCTCTTCCTCTCCTTCATAACTACTTGTAATCTTCTTAACTACTTAATATTGGATTCCTTCTCTAGCTGCCACCCTTCCTGCTATAAAACTTTTTCACAACTATATACTGTATGCAATGTAAAAAAAAATCGTTCTTTTGTTATTTCAACTTGATAAGTAACTTAGGAATGTATAAAATTCTATATGCTATGTACTTGTTATGTGAACCTTCACAGCTTAACAATGTAAACATTATTTTTTAACTTGTTATCTGATAAGTAACTTAGGAATGTGAAAAAAATTCTATATGTTATGTAACTTGTTATGCGAACCTTCGCAGCTTAACAATGCAAACATTATTTGTAACTTGTTATCTGGAGCTTTTCTCCCCGGGCCTCCACTGAAAATGGACACTCGAGTCCAGTGGACCTCCCCGGTCACCAAACTGGAATAAAATAATATAAATATATGATGCAGAGGTCCTTAAAAAGTGTGATGAGAAAGGTAAGCCAGTTTAAGGAATTTCTCAGATTTTCAGCCTTCCTTTTTCTAGCAGCTTCTGAATGTTGAAAACCTCACATAAGTTGTACTGCCCCAGACACAACCTATAATGAGAGAAGAGGAGGAGCCCACCTCAGAAGAGTCAAGAGGATTAATGTTTCCTCTACAAGCTTTTTTTTAAAAAAGCAAAATAAATACAGAAAGCTGCTAGTAAGCAAGCAATTTAGAAAGCAATAAAAAAAACTCTGCCCCGCCATGCCAGAGGACTGCAGAATACAGATCTACAAAAAATTTTCAACAAATAACTCTCACATAAATTATTTAATACTTTTTTCTATTTTATTACAGAACGTCATCAGAAACATGATGGGTTTAAACTTCATAGCCTTTATAGACAGCAATTCAGATTAATTATTCAATTAACCAATCAAATACATCATCCAAAAACACAGCAAAATTTAAAAACACAACCACAAAAGATATTTATTAAAATCAGTTTAAAATAATTTAGTGTGACACACAATAAAAATGTTAATTAATTATATGGCTTATCAAGGGCATTTAAAAAAATCAAGGGCAATTTACAAAATCATAATAAATGTCCGAAAGCGCTAAATAATTTATGTAAGGGCAATTTGTGGCAATTTTTTTGTGTTCTGTATTCTGCAGTTCTCTGGCATGGCTGTGCAGCATTTTTTATTTTTATTGTGTGTTGTTTACGCTGTTTGAAAATGATTCTTGGTTAGCTTATATTTAAAAAGCAATGGCAAGGGGTTTTTGTAAAGAAAGGTGGACCCTTCCAGAAGAAAGTACAGTCTAATAAGTCAGCATGAGTATCTACAAGACTCCACCCCCCACACACACACACACACACACACACACCCTGGCAGACCTTTAATCCTGAGTCTGAACTTCCATTTTTGTTTTTGGCAACAGATTGTTTCAGACAAAAGGGTTATGAAAGAAATTCTGCAAGGTTACAGATAGCAATGAGAGTCTCTCCCACCTTTTCAAGGGATTCCTTCTCATCTGCAGACCGCTTTTTCCTTGTGTTATTTAACACCTATTGTCTAGGGTTAATAGAAGTTGTCCTTCCTCCTCATCTATTTAAGAATGTTTCTAGCACCAAACAAAGAAGATTCTTGGAGATCAGTTCCGGATTTTTCATTTCTAAACCTGTTTGTGATAGTGCGCATTTTCTACATGTTATCCCTTCACAGCTTGTTATCTCTCAGTCTCCATTTGAGTTTTCTCATGACCATACATATAGTGATGGTTATCATCACAATCCTATAGATCCAGTTCACAGACATTTAAAGTTTTCTGTGTCTGCATCACACTATTCTTTCACGGCATTACCCTTAGGTCTCTCCACTATTCCAAGGGTATTCACAAAATGTCTAATTACTGTGACAGCATACTTCAGGCTGTGAGACATTCACATTTTTTATTAGGTGACTCACTCATCTTTCCAGAGTCTTTGTCAAAGTGACAGAAATCTTTCATTTGGGTGAAGGATCTCCTTTATAGACTGAGGTTCCAGGAGAACACACAAAAGTGTTGCGTAATTCTTCTCGCAGATTGTCTTGCTGGGGTGTCTCCTTGATACCTCAGATCAAAGTGATTTTCATCCGCAGGTCAAAGTATACCTGTATCTAACTCTTTTTTTCATTTTTTCCAATCAGACTGCTGTCTTTCCCTGGTGTAATTGTTGATGAACTTACTGAAATCACCGGTGTAGTATTCCTGACAAATAGCTTTCCACCACTGATTTCCAGTCAGGGTACCAAAGCTTTACCTTCCCGAGGTTGTAATTCCAATACATGACCTCAGCTCATACGGATAGGGGTATATAAATGTACATACGAGCATGGATCCTCACACTATCTCACCACAAGCCTAAATGCAGGTCATCCATCTGTCAGACTGACCACCATTTATTCATTGGTACTGTTGTTTTACTTTTTCAGAACAGTGCCTTAATGGGAACCTTCCTTTTTTGCATATGCTAATTTTGCTCAAATCTATGAGATGTCAGCTAGAAGGGGTAAGTGAGAGTGTGGTAGGCAGATTTCATACAAGGATTTTCAAACCAAGTGTCTTTTCCGTTTTGGCCTGGAACACGATCACAAATCTTGGTCCATTTGTCAGTCCATTTTCAAAACCCGTAGGTCATAGCTTTCCTCTCTCAATGCCTTTCTAGAAGTTCACCGTCTTAGACACTTGGTCCAGTCAAAGATGGTAGGATCTGCATTCCCCAGACATCCCTCTTCCACTTAATAAGAAGCAGGCCCAGAACAGGTCCACAGTTCGAAGTTTCAGACTGTGATGTACCCACTGAGTTGCTGAGCCTGTGGTACATCAGGTTTCCTTTCAGCTGCCCACTACCAAGTCCCCTTTGGAGGCCGGTATGGCTTCTGAGGCCTTTCAGACTGTGAAGATGGCCAATGAACTGCAATCCCTCATTTCTGGGGGCCCTCACAGTGTCCCTCACATATTGGTTAAGGAAGAGATTCCAGAAACATTAAAAGAGGTTTATTAGGGTTCTGATCTCTGAATCTCATCCAGGTAGATGTCACACCCAAGAAGGAAAAACAGAAAACTAGGCATGTTGCCTCTCCCTCAGCAGCTAAAGAAGAGGATTGGACAGATATCTCACAGAGATTGTTCAAAGCTATTATGGCTTTAAAACCCCCTCCTTTGGGTCTCCAAAACCACAGGCAACTCTTCAAAACCTACTTTGGAATCTTTTTCTTCTGAAGAAAAACAAGACTATGATTCAGATAATTCTCTAGAATCTTCTTCTCAACTGCATTCTCCTGGGCAAATTTTGTTCAGATTAAGAGGACTCTTTGTCTCTAGATTCCACTATTGAGGAACGTCCTTTGGGGAGACTATCCAGAATGTGACGAAACATTCTGAATGACAATCCACTAAGATCTCTGACATACAGAAGAGGTATTACAGCCTCTTGGAAATGGATACCCTTACCCCTTGTACAGTACAGTCCCTACTGTACTTGAGGCTTTCCAGGACACTTTCCAGTCCACCTCTTCAGTGTCTGATGCTCAACCACCAGCTCCTAAAAGACCAGACAGGTTGTACAAGGCACCTGGTGACCTGAAATACTTGTACAAGAATTTTGTGGCAGACACCTCTGCAGTATTTCTTGTTTCAGATAAGCTGTCTAAGCTTTTATCCAGTGTTAATGCCCTACAAACAGACAAAGATAATAGGGCTGTGGATAGATGGGGAAAGCAGGTATACACCTCTTCTGCCCTTACTTTTAGGGCAATTAACTACCAAACACAAATGATTAAATAGTTAATGTCTATTTTTTAGTACTTGAACAAAGTTATGCTGAAATCTCCAACTGTGGAATCAAGGCAACAAATGCAGATTCTGCTTTTCCAGGCTACTGAAATAGCCAGGAAAAGCATTAAGTGTTTCTCCCCGGGCCTCCGCTGAAAACAGGCTCTGTGGAACCTAGTCGGACATTTCCGGTCAACAAATGTTAAATAAATAAAAATAAATAAATAAGTGTAGTTATGATGCTGCAGATGCTTCTTCAAGAGCAGCAGCCACTGGGTCTGTTATCTGCAGATATGCATAGCTTCCTAGTTAACCTATTTCTGAGGATATCAAATCAGAACTTTTAGACTGTCCCTTGGTTATAGACTTGCTGTTTGGTCCTCAGGCCACCAGTTTGTTCAAAACTTTCCAAAACCAAGGTAAGGCTATGGGCAGATTCTAATCTCTTCACTTCTTAAATAACGTAGGAACTACCCATCCAAATCTACATCTTTCCCCAGAAGGGATATTAATGCAACTCAGAAGGCAAGGAAAATCCCTAGAAAAAGGTACTCTGACAAAACTCATAGGGAACCTCCATCTTTGAGGCCTTTCTTTGGAAATAAAACTCTGACTACCTTTGCAGCACCACCCCCCTCAGCCCCATTACTCCTCTTTCCAAAAGACTTTCACTGCTCCTGGCCAAGTGGGAAACTATTAGCTTAGACAAATGGGTTCTGTCCATCATCAAGGACAGTTATACCATGTCCTGGGAAAAGATTCCTCCTCTAAAAGGCATGCCACATCCTGCTCACTACCAACTGTCTCTTCTTATTCCTGTAATTCAAGACTTCCCAAGCCAGGACACTATTAAACTGGTCCCAAAGGACTTCATAGGAAAAGGATTCCACTTCAGAATTTTTTCTACTGCCAAAGAAATCTTGAAAGTACTAACTTTCAAAAGGCTCGCTTTTCCCATTCTTTTGTTATCCCTGAGGTTTTTCTAGTGTCCCTAGATCTGAAAGAATGTCAACTTGCACATACCCAATCAATGTTCTTGCAGGAAATTCCTCAGGTTTTTCTCTGGCTCCTTATATTTTCAATGTACTGCTCTGCCTTTTGGTCTTTCCACAGCACCAGGGGTGTTCACAGAGTATCTAGTTCCAGTGGTGGCATTCTGCCACTCTCAGGAATTCAAATTTTCCCCTACTCCAGGAGTCCTCTTTCATCTTTTTCACTTCGCCCTCCAACTCCTGTCATGTCTGGGTTTCAGTACAAACTACAAAAAATCCCATGTGGTTCCTACACAGGACCTGGTTATCCTGGACTGCACACTAGACACAAAGACAATGCATGCCTTCCTCCCCAGGAGAAAATTCAGTCTGTCCAAAGTTTTCACCATCTCTCTCAACAATACATTGGTCAGCAAGGGAGATAAGAACTCTGTGTTCCATGGAAGCTACTGTTCCTGTGCTTCCCCTACTCAGACTTCCCATGAGGAAACTCCACTGGTACCTGAAGTCTGTGTGGTCTGAGCACTATCACCCCTTGGAAACTCTGATTCTCCTTTTCCTTTATCTCAAAAAGGAGCTGTTTAGGTAGAGGAAAGAAGTCGATCTCAACCCAAGATTTCCCTCCGCAGTGCCTCCTTCTCTTCAAGAAGCTCACACAGATGCCTTGGATGAGGCATGGAGAGGATCACATTTGCAGGGCAGATGGGGACCTCAGCTCCTAAAAGAACATATCAATCTGAAGGAAATTAGGGCTCTTCTCAAGCACTGCAGACCTTCTCCCACCTATTGAAGCTCCAGAGCCACTCTTAATGAACATGAACAACACCATGGTCATGTGTTACATAAACAGGGAGGCACCAGATCTTACCCACTGTGCAGGTTAGCACAGGAGGGATGGAACTTAGCTCCCCATTTGAACATCACCCTCACAACCATATATGTTCCTTCTCAGGACAATGTGCTGACAGACTCCCTAAACCACACCTTGGAAGACTCCCACAAGTGAACATTAAACAGTCAGGTTTTCCAGGCAGTCACCCTTCAATGGACCACTCCTCAGATAGACCTCTTTGCATCACCAGGCAACCTTTAGCTCTCCCAGTTTTGCACCAGGGAGACTTGTCCCACAGCCTAGAAGATATATGCCTTCTCCTGCCAGTGGACAGGGAAATTTGTTTCTGCCTTTCCTCCACTCCTCTTCTTCCAAAATTCCTTCTGAAGGCACAAAAGGAAGCACCCAATCCCCTCTTACTGGCACCCTTTTGGCCAAGGCAGCATTGGTTTCACCTTGCTATTTCACATGATGAAGGGAAAATCACAGGAAAATATCTCTACATCCAGACCTGATCACATAACAAAAAGGATTTGTTCTCCACCTAAAAATTTCCCCCTCTCAGTTTGACGCTGTGAATTGTAGAAGTTTAATTCTTCAAAGACACCTTTTCACTGAAGACGTTATTCAAGTACTACAAAAAGCCTAGAGACCGACAATTAGGACATCTTATACAGCCAAATTGAAAAAGTTTTCCTTTTGCTGTACAAATATAGTCATGACTCACTCTTATCACAGGTCCCTTTTTACTGCAATACCTTTGTGAAATTCTTCATTCAGTTTTGGCTTACTCTTGTAAAATAGCTCACCTGTCAGCCATCAATGCCTACTTACCTCTTAGCCCTCCACTTATGGCTAGTGTGAAAGTTAAGCTTTCCTCAGGGGAGTTCTGCATGGTAACCCACCAAGGAAACCCATCTCTTCCCTTGAGATCTCAGTATTGTGATAGAAAAGCTTACATTGGCTCCAGTTGAACCAGCATCTTCTGGATCTGATGTTATCTAGTCACCATTCCTCACATCAGGGTCTTGGATCTGATATCAGATCTGAGCTGGCTTACTTAGAACACAGCTTAGCGCAAGCTCCTCCCCTCCCATAATGCTCTGCTGCCCTACACTCCCTTAGATCTCATTTGCCGCTCAGTCAGTCAGACGCAGATTGCTCAGTTCCTCTTAGTGTCTATTTTGTAAGGTCAGGTAAACCTTTGGGGTTTAAAAGGTGCTCCTCGTCTGGGCGGAAAATGCCTATTTCCGACTCAAACAAGGAGTGCCTCTACTGTCTCGGTGGTGACCACCTCGAGGTGGAATGCGGCATTTGTGCCACTTTCAACCTGAGGGTTGAACATCGCAACAAGCTCCTTATTAAAGGCTTGGTCAAAGGAGGCCCCTTGGTCACTGGTTCCTCGGCCAAGGTGGGCAGTTCTGGGGCTAGAAAAAAGCTTTCCGTGGAGGAGGCCCCCACCAAATGTCTCAGGCTGTCACATCCTAGGTCTTCGGATCCGGCTCCAGCCAGGGCAGTTTTGGATCCAAGATCTTCGGGTCCCAGGTTGTCCATGGAGTCCACTCCTGGATCCAAAGGTCCAGACCCAAAGCCCTCGGATCTGGTACCTTTGGTTTCCTCTCCCAGATCCAAGGATTTTGACTCCAGACCTTCGGATCTGAGGGTAGGCACCGTACCTCCGGATCCGACCCTTTCAGATCCGAGAGATTCAAGAAGTGTTATTTTGGATCCTTCGCTGAGTTAGGCTCCGATTTGGTTGGATCTGAGAGACGTGCCGGATCCAATTGTAGTGGAGGATCTCACTTTGGATCCATTGTCTTCAGAACAGGTCGGGAATCCAATCTTCCACTCCCCCTTCCATCACTCCTCATCCGACTAGTGGTTTGGATTCTCAGGGACTGTTTAGCGGAGGCTAGGGGAGCTCTGCATTCCATTTTGGGTCCTTCCCTGATGGGATCGGTGGTTGGTACTGTTTCTGTTCCCCCGGAACAGACCATCTGGCCAGTCAGGACTGTCGAGCTGCGATCTATGGGGTTGGATTCAGACCCGGACTTTTCAGACTGGTCTCTTCCTCTGGGCACCTTGGCCTTTGACAGCTCTGGTCCGGTGCCATCCGGTGGAGTGGTGGGCCGGGGGGGGGTCAACCTTCTCTTCCACAAGGGGTTGTATTTGGCGGGAGAGGAGAATGGAACCTCCTCTAGTCTTTCTGGGTTGCCAAAAGATCTTTCTCTGCTATCAGAGCTGCCTCTCCCGCTCACGGTCATCCTACCCAGCCCCAGTATCTGAACGGCTTGTGTCATCCTGCTTCTGGTCAGCCCATCCGACTTGGCCTCCAGGGGGATGCCCTCTCCTCTTCTGAGTCTTCCCCACAACCCTCGGTGGAGGAAGTTCCCAGGAAGAGGACATGTAAGAGGAGACATCTTGACTCCCCTATGGAGTTCCTTACCAATAATATGGATGCTGAGGAGGGGGACAGGTCCCCCAAGATCACCGGTGGAGGACGGCTCATTTGGAGACATACTCGAGATCCTCAAGGCCAAAGGAGGTTGGTCTACCCAAACCCCATCCTCCGAGGAAGCCATATTTCTGGAGGCTTTCGGTATGGGCCCATCTAACTCCTGGGTGTCCCCCCCTGCTGATCCTCTCATTGATCTTGTGGCCAGCAGGACTTGGAAGGAGCCAGATAATGTGGAGCCAGTGCCTAAGAAAGCGGACAAGTTTCTGAGCCCTCTGCCAGATAGAACCTTTTGGTCCAATGCGGTCCCGGTTGATGTTATTGTGGTGGCTGCTGCCACCAAAAAGGAATTGGCAGAGCAGAGTTCTTCTGTCCATTCTCCCAATCATGAATTGAGGGCTGTGGACAGATTTGGAAAGCGGCTGCTTTTAGCCTGTGAGCATTAAATTATCTTGCACATTTCACCCGTCTCCAGAGGGATTTGATAAGGGAACTATCTACGACCCTCTCTGAGTCCATGTCTGAGGAGGAATTGAAGGTTGTTTCTCCAAAGCTGTCAACCCTTCATTCAGTTGCAAATTCGTCCATGAGGCTAATTTCCAGTGCTGTGGGAGGGTCCTCACGGGAGGTGGGCTCGGGTATCGGCTGTTGCGATCAGGTTTTCTGCCCCTCAGAGGTCCTTTTCCAAGACCCAGAAGGGGAGTAAGAAAATGTGGCTCAAGAAAGCACAGTCTCCCTTTCAAGATGTTCAGGAGGATTTCTCTTCCACGGGATGGGGAAAAGGTTTCATTGGTAGACGCTGCCCCAGGGGCAGAGGAGACCCACAGAACCCAGGTTCCAGGGAACCCTTCTCTGAGAAACCTTTGCAGTGTCCCTGAAGCATTGCCTGACTGTCCATCCCTGGAGGCAGTTGGGGATCGGTTATCATTGCAGCCACTAGCCTGGGCAAGTGTTAAAAATGATCAGTGGGTGCTAACAATTATATCCAGGGGTTATTGCATTCCCTTTTCGAAAATTCCCCCAAAATTCAGTTTTCTTCCGGATGTGCCACCCAATCAGGAAGAGGCAGCCCGACAGGAGGATGTAAACCTTCTTCAGAAAAGAGCCACCCAACAGGTCCCCACAGGACAGAGAGGATCTGAAACTTATTCCCGCTTCTTTTTGATTCCAAAGAAAACTGGGGAACTATGTCCTATTTTGGATGTCAGTCGCTTGAACCAGTTCTTGCAAAAGTTGAAGTTTCGGATGGTCACTGTGCAGTCGATTGTGCCTCTCTTGCACAGCAATGACTGGATGAGCTCAGTGGACCTCCAGGACGCGTACTACCATATAAAAATGGATTGACGGTCCAGGAGGTTTCTCCGCTTTTACTTGGGAGTTGATCATTTTCAGTTCCGGGCCCTGCCCTTTGGTCTCACTTCAGCCCCCCCGGGTGTTCACCAAATGCATGGCAGTGGTAGCAGCTCATCTCCAGCTGCAGGGAATCCAAGTTTTTCCCTATTTGGACAATTGGCTCCTGATGGCCCCTACAAGGCATCAACTACTTGACAATATTCACACCGTACTTTCCCTGTTCCATCTGCTGGGCATTACAGTGAACATGGCAAAATCCATTTTGATTCCAATCCAAAAGCTGGAGTTCATAGGCACTCTGTTGGATACCACCTCTCAGGTCGCAGTCTTACCTCTTCGACAAGTGTCGCTTATTCTTGACCAAGTTTGGGCCTTGCTGGAGCTAACCTGTTCTCTGGCCTCACTCATTCTCAGGGTTCTAGGATCAATGGCGGCTGCCATTTATTTGGTACCGATAGCTCGGTACCATATGAGGATTCTTCAGTGGACCCTTGCAGTTCATTGGTCAATGTTGCTGCATCCTCTATCCTTTCACATTCAGCTCACCCCGGTGTGTCACATCTTTCATGGTGGATTCGTTCACCAGATCTTTTTGTGGGCAGGCCTTTCATTCCTCCGATTCCTGTGGCAACAGTCACCTCGGATGCTTCCCTCCTGGAGTTGGGGTGGCATTTCCAGGGACAGATGGTCCAAGGGACATGGTCAACATCAGAGATCAAACTGCACATCAATGTTCTGGAGATGAGGGCAGTCATTTTGTCGTTGCAAGCCTTTCAAGACTGCCTCCCTCAGGGAATGACTGCGGTTCTATCAGACAACATGGCTGTTGTGTGGTATATAAACAAGCAAGGGGGCACACTTTCTTATCTGCTGTGTTGTGAGGCCATGAGGGTCTGGGAGTGGGTTATGGCCACAGGGCGCTTTCTCATTGCAAAGCACATTCCCGGAGGATCCAACGTGTTGGCGGACAAATTGTGCAGGGCTATATTGCCTGAACCAAGTGGTGGCTCAACAGATCTTCTATCGATGGGGTTATCCGAGCTGCAACCTGTTTGCATCTCCTCTCAACCACAAATGCAGCAACTTCTTTGCAATGATCCCCCCAGAGGGGGAATGCTCCAGGGACGCACTCACCCACGATTGGCCTTTGGGTCTCCTGTATGCCTTTCCTCCATTACCTGAAATTCCCAGAGTACTTCAGAAAGCCAGACGCCTTAAGAGTCAGCTGATCCTCATTGCCCCCTTTTGGACTCTGCAGGTGTGGTTCCCCCTCCTACGGTCTCATTTGAGTAATGCACCCTGGGTACTCGATCCAATTCCAGATCTTCTATCTCATCCTTCTCTCCTACCAATCCTGAACCTTCAGACCCTATGCCTGACAGCGTGGTATGCCCACTTCCAATGATTTTGGCTAAGTCCAGGCTAGCTTCACCCATAAACGAAATTATTCTTGCTTCCCAGAGGTCCTTTACTAGGAAAATTTATTCCAGTAAATGGAAGAGATTTTCGATTTGGGCGAAGAATAGGAATTTGGACCCCCTTCTCTGCCCCTATTCCCAAAATACTTCTCTTTTTGACCTCTCTCTTTAAGGAAGGGGCTAGTTTTTCCACTATGAAGGTACAGTTGGCAGCTATTTTGAACTTGCACCTTGGTGGTAATTCTGCCTTTTCTGCGTGCCTCTGTAAGGCCTTTTTAAAAGGGGGTTTTCTATTACTGCCTCCTGTAAAAAACCCTTTTCCCCCTTGGGATCTGACTTTGGTCCTGCAGGCTTTGACAAAACTACCCTTTTAACCAGTGACTTTGTGCGATATTAAATTTCTTTCCTTGAAGACTGACTTTTTAGTGGCAATAACTTTGGCAAAGAGAGTTTCGGAGTTGCAAGCTCTTACTATCAAGCCAACCTGCTTAGTTTTCCAGAAGAGCAGGGTGTCAAACCAGATCCATCCTTCATGCCTAAAGTGGCCTTACCAGTGAATCTCAATCAATGTATTCATCTCCCAGTATTTTTTCCTAACTATTCCAATAAAGGACGAATATATTCTGCACACATTGGACATTCATCGGCAACTTCTATTTTATTTACATAGAATGTGAGAATTTAAGCATTCAGACCAACTATTTGTCACCTTTTCTGTGAATAGAAAGGGAAGAGGTATTTCGAAAGTCACGGTTTCCTATTGGATTTCGCAATGTATTTCCTTCATTTAATTCTTCATAAGGGATTTCCTTGAATACATCAGCGAGGGCTTATTCTACCAGGGCAGTTTCTACTTCCACTGCCTTTGCAGATCGTCAATCTTTGGATGACATTTGTGCAGCAGCAATGTGGTCTTCTCCCCACACTTTCATTTCCCATTATAAGTTGGATATGTTTCCAGAGGAAGGGCTTCATTTGGCTCCATGGTTCTTCAGTATGTTCTTCCTTAAGACCTCCCAGGATTTAGGTAGCTGGGGACTCTGACCCTAACATGAGGAATGGTGACTAGATAACATTAGATTTATAGTTATGTACTTACCATAATTTGGCACCTGTGTTATTTGTAGTCACCATTCATCACAATCCCACCCTCCAGCCCCCTTCCTGGAAGATTGGTTGGATTTGGTGGTTCTGTTTTTCTTAAGTATTTTGGTCTGTCTTCCTTCCTTATGAAAACTCGATCTGAGGAAGTGTAGGGCAACAGAGCATTATGGGAGGGGAGGAGCTTGAGCTAAGCTGGCTCAGATTCGATATCGGATCCAAGATCCTAACATGATGAATGGTGACTACAGATAGCACAGATTCCAAGTTATGGTAAGTACATAACTATAATTCTTTAAAATTCTCCAATTGGAAAACTGTCTTACTCTTGGCTCTTACCTCTGCTAGGAGAGTTTCTAAGTTACAAGTGCTCACGGTCATTCCCCCTTTTCTTATTTTCCAGAAGGACAGGGCGAATATCACAGTCAATCCATCCTTCAAGCCTAAGGTAATGAACAGCTAATCATTAATCAGGCTATTCACCTACCCACTTTCTTTCCCAATCCCCAAAAAAGAAGAAAAAGAATCTTACATTCTCTGGACATTCACATACAACTCAGATTTTACCTAGACAAAATTAAATACTGCAGGAAGATGGACCAGTTGTTTGTATCTTTTATAGTACTGACGTTGGGCCAGCCAGTCTCCAAACAAACTATTGCAACTTGGATCTCTCAGTCTGTCTCTTTTTGCTACTCACGGTATGGAAAACCCTTGCCTTCCTGCCTAAAAGCTCATTCCGCTAGAGCAGTAGATTCCTCAGGAGCTTTTCACAAAAGAGTAAACGTAAGGTTTATATTGGAAGCTGTTGCTTGGTCCTCTGTACACACCTTCACCAAGTACTACAAAATTGATTCCTTCTCCAGGTGTAGGGCTGCCTTTGCTGGGTTGGTCATGTTTAATTGCTAGACAACTCATTTACTCAGTAGCCACCCACCTTATCTCTATGTACTTCAGCTCTGGGAATCACACATATGTCAGGACTACTGCAACAGTGATTTCAGCCAGGACATACTACAGTTGTGCAAGAACTTACCACAGCAGTAGATGTCCTACTGATCACTGTTGCAGTATTCCTTCTCTTCCTCAGTCCCCTGTTTTCTAGCTTACTTCAACCTTCTTTTCCATTCCCCTTTTGCTGTAACCTCTACTCTGCTATATAGGAATGGAGGAGTTTGCTTTCCTATTCAAGCTATACCTCTTCTAGCTGATAAGTCTCTCTCTCTTTAGGTAGTCCTCAGGCTGCTGGCTTGGTGATAGTCTGAGGATCAGTACTCATATGTCCATCTATATATCCCTACACTTACAAGCTGAAGACATGGGAAGGTAAAGCTTTGGTACCACTGGATGTCAAAGGTAACAACCCATATGTCAGAAAGACTGCAGCATTGGTTAGTAGGACATCTACTGTTATGGTAAATCCTTACAGAGTTGTACTTACCTGTACATAAACAAGGGTTTCCTCGGTATAAAAAGTAATAGTATCAAAAAACTGGCAAATATCAGGCAATTTGGTTATATTACATGATGTCAGTTTTCATTCTATCATCAACTGTTGGTTCGGATCCAACTTAGCCATTACTAAAGATTGTAGTAACCAAAAAGTTCTTGAGCTTCTCCATTACCCATAGTGCACCAACCCCTAACATACACCAGATATTGTTTCCCACTTTTTGCGAAAAGACATGGTCAGCCTTAGCTCTCAAGTTTTGCAGATAAGAGCAAATTTTTCTTTTTTTTTTTTGCAGTAAAATCTTTCTAATAGCTTTATACATTTATATTTTACTTGTTTACTTATTCCCTTACCCTTGTACAATATTGTACATCTCTTTTACCGTTGGTAATACTTCTCCTTTCTCTTTCCTGTTATACACTGTAGTGTAGCTTATTACCATTGCTGGTATTTTCTGACTTTCTCTCCTTTTCTCCTTATAAAACATAAAAAAAACTTTCACTGTTAGTTTTTGATTTTTTTTTTTTTGTTGAATGGCTGAGAAAGGTCCTTTCATCTTCAAAAAGTGTTTAAAATGTGGGCACAGGTTGCTTCTCTCTGATGCCCACACTCTCTGTGTTTACTGCCTAGGCCCACAACATCTTCAGGAGGATTGCTGTATTTGCCATAGTTTCAATACCAGGGCTTTAGCAGAGTGAAAAAATAAACTTATCCCGAAAAGGTTGTTGCCATCATCTTTTGGTGAAGCTATCGCTGGGGCTTACTTCCCCATGACTAAAGCTAAGGAGTCTAAATCTTTGTCTGTGATGGCTTCCACTACATCTACCCCAATTTTGGAGTCTTCTAGGAAGAGATCTAAATTGGGTCCAAAAAGATCTCAAAGTTCTTCTCCTTTGGATCCGAAGAAAAAGAAATTAATGGATTCTATGACTTCAGATCCAACAAAGATACCTACAAATCCCACAGTCTCAGTGCCGCTGTTCTTCCAAGTACCAGATATTCCTCTTTTGATCTTGTTCCTTAAAGGATTCCTTCACCATTTTTGGAAAGGTACCAGAGTTACTTGACATTGCTTCATCTCATTTGTCCAGGAGTTTGACAGAGTAAGATGTGGACAGAAGGATGCAGACGTTCCTACTGGCAGAGATCCAGATGGGTGTTTTACTGGCTCCTACCCCACTGGGTCAGGAGGCCCATCTGTCTACCACACCACCACTCATACGCCATTCTCTGATTCCATTGGTTGCTTCAGAGTCCCTGGATCTGAATCTTCTGGGTCCATCTGGCTTGGATCCAAAGACAACCTTATCTTTGGATCTGGAGCTTGCTCTGAGTGCTCCAGCTTTTTCAGATCCAGATCACTCTTGGGCTCCAAGCTTCCTTGTCGGGTTTGAGGTGTTGAGGTCAACTTCGAAGTTTTCAGAGCCATCTCTGCACCTTGGTACTTTGGCTTCCTCCTCAGGGAGATTGCTTTCTTGGTGGGAGGAGACAGTGGTCAAAAAACTTGCCTTCTTGGCGCAGGGGTCCTCTCTCTCTCTGGGGCGGTCCGCCTTTGAGGTTGTGAAGAGGGTATTTTCAGCTCCAGCAGGATGGATGGATCTAACCCCCTTGGATCCTCAGTCTCCTTCCCAGATGTCTCTGTACTTGGAAGCCAATCATTCTACACCACAGGGACTGCCAGCTTGAGACACCCAAATCCCCCAGCAGGGTTTATTCCTGTCTTCTGATCGAATTCCCATCGAGGAAGTCCCTCAGAAGATAAAGTGCAAGAAGAGGCATTTGGACGCTCCACAAGAGTTGGTCACTGGGGATACTGATTCTGATGAGGGTGAAGGGTCCTCACAATCACCGGAAGATGTCTCATTTGGAGATATCCTTAAGATCCTTAAACAGAGAGGTGGTTAGACCCCAAGCAGTGTTTCACCTGAGGAGCCAATATTTCTGTAGGCCTTTGGAGCTGCCCCTTCTACCTCCTGGGTTACTGCACCCAACGAGCTGATTGATTTGGTCTTTCAGCAGGCATGAACCTGATTCAGTTGAACCAATATTTAAGAGGGCAGATACAATTCTAGCTCCATCTGTGCGGAAGGAATTTTGTGGTAAATAGGTGCCCGTGGATGCCATGGTCATGGCAGTGGCCACCAGGAAGGAACTTGCTTAACAGAGTTCCTCTCTTCATCCACCTAACAGGGAGTCTAGGGCAATGGACATGTTTTGGAAGCATGTCTATGCTTCAGTGACCTTTGCCCATAGGTCACTGAATTATTTGGCACATATTACTAGGTTGCAAAGGGATTTGATCAAAGAACTTTCAAATCTCCTTTCAGGGACCATTTCTGCTGAGGCCCAATCGTCACTGGCCTGTTAGTTGGCTACCCTCCAATTTATGTTGAATTCATTCACGAGGCTTATTTTGCAGGCATCGGGTTCAGGTATACCCATTAGGAGGCATGCTTGGGTGTGCTTATGTGATTTTGCGGAGCCCTTCAAGTACTCATTATCAATGCTCTCTCTGACGGCAGTTTATTGTTTGGCCCAAAAGTAAAGGACATATTATCCAGGTGTAAGACCTTCTCTGCAGTGAGCTTCCTTTTTTTGACCCCTCAGAGATCCTTTTCTAGGAATCAACAAGGTGGTCAGAAGATGCGGTTCAAGAAGTCCCAGAGTCCTTTCCAGGACACATGTGGGGAACATTCCCCTAGGGCAGAGGGGAGAAGTCTAATGGATGCTGCCGACCCCACTGCATAGGAGGCCTGCAAAACCAGGGGTCCAGAAATTCTTTCTCTGACAGATCCTGCCAGAGCTCCTGAAAGGAGACCTGATTGCCCCTTCTGGGTGATTATCCTTGCACCATAGAGCCAGGCTAAACATAACAAAGGAAAGGTGCAGAGCATTATTTCCAGAGGTTATATAATACCCCTTTCAACCCAGCCACTGGGGATGCACAAGCCAGTGCATTTCTTTGTGCCGGTCCCAAGCCCGGATAAATGGGGAAGGTTGTGTCAGGAAGGGCATCCGGCATAAAACTTTGCCAAAACATTTCATGCAGATACCAAAAAAAATGTTTATACCGGATCGGTCGAGGCCCGTGTTAACAACGACCGCCACCAGTACTGTTAGCCTACAGGGTGCTGGTGGAAATTGGAGTACTGTTGGCCGAAGGAGGAGAAGAGGCAGAAGACATGGCCGAAGGCAGGAAGAGAGGAGAAAGGCTAGGACTGTGGTAGTGAGGGTCAGAACTTTGAATGTTGGCAGTATGACTGGTGTAGGGAGAGAGCTAGCTGATATGATGGGCAGAAGGAAGGTTGGTATATTGTGTGTGCAAGAGACCAGATGGAAGGGGAGTAAGGCTAGGTGTATCGGAGGTGGGTTCAAATTGTTTTATCATGGTGTGGATGGGAGGAGAAATGGTGTAGGAGTTATTCTGAAGGAATAGTATGCTGTGAGTGTTTTGGAGGTGAAAAGAGTGTCGGATAGAGTGATGTTTATGAAGCTGGAAATTGATGGTGTAATGATGAATGTTGTTGGTGCGTATGCTCCACAAGTTGGGTGTGCAATGGATGAGAAAGAAAAATTTGGGAGTGAATTGGATGAAGTGGTGATGACTGTACCCAAGGGTGAGAGAGTGGTGATTGGAGCAGATTTCAATGGGCATGTTGGTGAAGGGAACAGAGGGGATGAGGAAGTGATGGGTAGGTATGGTGTTAAACAAAGGAATGCAGAAGGTCAGATGGTAGTGGATTTTGTGAAAAGGATGGACATGGATGTGATGAATACGTATTTTAACAAGAGGGAGGAGCATAGGGTGACATACAAGAGTGGAGGAAGATGCAAACAGGTGGATTATATCTTATGTAGGAGGGCCAGTTTGATGGAGATTGGAGACTGTAAAGTGGTGACCGGATAAAGTGTAGTTAGGCAGCATAGGATGGTGGTTTGTAGGATGACGTTGGTTATCAAGAAGAGGAGGAGGAGTGTGAGGGCAGCAGCAAGGATCAAGTGGTGGAAATTGAAAAAGGGTAATTGTGAGGTGGAGTTCAGGGATGAGTTAAGGCAGGCACTGGGTGGCAATGAAGAGTTACCAAATAGCTGGGTAACTACAGCAGAGCTAGTAAGGGAGATGACTAGAAAGGTGCTTGGTATCACATCTGGACAGAGGAAGGACGACAAGGAGACATGGTGGTGGAATGAGGAAGTACAGGAGAGTATACAGAGAAAGAGGTTGGCAAAGAAGAAGTGGGATTGTCAGAGAGATGAAGAAAGTAGACAGGAGTATAAGGAGATGAGGTGCATGGTAAAGAGAGAGGTGGCGAAGGCTAAGGATAAGGCATATGAAGAGTTGTATGAAAGGTTGGACACTAAGGAGGGAGAAAAGGACCTGTACCGATTGGCTAGACAGAGGTACCGAGTTAGGAAAGATGTGCAGCAGGTAAAGGTGATAAAGGATAATGAGGGAAACATGCTCATAAGCGAGGAGAGTGTGTTGAGGAGATGGAAAGAGTACTTTGAGGGGTTGATGAATGAAGAGAATGAGAGGGAGAGAAGGTTGGATGATGTAGGGATAGTGAATCATAAAGTACAATGGATTAGCAAGGAGGAAGTAAGGATAGCTATGAAGAGAATGAAGAATGGAAAGGCTGTTGGCCCAGATGACATACATTTGGAAGCATGGAGGTGTTTAGGTGAAATGGCAGTGGAGTTTTTAACCAGATTGTTTAATGAAATCTTGGAAAGTGAGAGGATGCCTGAGGAATGGAGAAAAAGTGTTTTGGTACCGATTTTTAAGAATAAGGGTGATGTGCAGAGCTGTAGTAACTACAGAGTAATTAAATTGATCAGTCACATCATGAAGTTATGGGAAAGAGTAGCGGAAGCAAGGTTAAGAAAGGACATGATGATTAGTGATCAGCAGTATGGTTTCGTGCCAGGAAAGAGCACTACAGATGCGATCTTTGCTCTGAGAGTTTTGATGGAGAAGTACAGAGAATGTCTGAAGGAGTTGCATTGTGTTTTTGTAGACTTAGAGAAAGCATATGACAGGGTGCCTAGAGAGGAGTTGTGGTATTGTATGAGGAAGTCAGGAGTGTCAGAAAAGTATGTAAGAGTGGTACAGGATATGTACGAGGGTAGTGTGACAGCAGTGAGGTCTGTGGTGGGAGTGACGGATGTGTTTAAGGTGGAGGTGGGGTTACATCAAGGATCAGCTCTGAGCCCTTTCTTATTTGCAATGATGTTGGACAGGTTGACAGACAAGATCAGAAAGGAGTCCCCGTGGACTCTGATGTTTGCAGATGACATTGTGATCTGTAGTGAGAGTAGGGAACAGGTGGAGGAGATCCTGGAGAGATGGAGATATGCTCTAGAGAGAAGAGGAATGAAGGTCAGCAGGACTAAGACAGAATATATGTGTGTGAATGAGAGGGAGGATAGAGGAATGATGAGGATGCAAGGAGTAGAGGTGGCGAAGGTGGATGAGTTTAAATACTTGGGGTCAGTAGTTCACAGTAAAGGTGAGTGTGGAAGAGAGGTAAAAAAGAGAGTACAGGCAGGATGGAGTGGGTGGAGAAAAGTGTCAGGAGTGATTTGTGACAGACGAGTACCTGTAAGAGTGAAAAGGAAGGTCTACAAGAGGGTAGTGAGACCAGCTATGTTATTTGGGTTGGAGACAGTGGCATTGACAAAAAGGCAGGAGTTTGAGCTGGATGTGGCAGAATTAAAGATGTTAAGATTTGCACTGAGTGTGACGAGGGTGGACAGGATTAGGAATAAGTATATTAGAGGGTCAGCCCAGGTTGGAAGGTTTGGAGACAAAGCCAGAGAGGCACGATTACGTTGGTTTGGACATGTGCTGAGGAGGGATGCTGAGTATATTGGGAAAAAGATGCTAAGGATGAAGCTACCAGGTAACAGGAGAAGAAGAAGGCCTAAGATAAGGTTTATGGATGTGGTGAGAGGGGACATGCAGGTGGTTGGTGTGACAGAGCAAGATGCAGAGGACAGGAAGAAATGGAAACAGGTTATCTGCTGTGGCAACCCCTAACGGGAACAGCCGAAAGATGATGATGATGATATAATACCCCTTTCACTTCCACTTCCAACTGTACACAAAATTTCCGATGTTCCACCCATTCAGAGGAAAGAAGCAGGACTAGAAATACAAAAGCTGCTAGAAAACAAAGTCATCCAAGAGGTACTGACGGACCAGAGAGAATCTGGAATTTACTCAAGATTCTTTTTAGTGCCAAAGAAAAGAGGAGATTGGAGACAAGTTTTGGATCTCAGCAACTTGAACAAGTCACTTTGACAAAGTTTCAAATGGTCACGGTTCAGTCCATTCTCCCCTTTCTGGCAAGGACGAAGGCTGTACTCAGTAGACCTTCAGAATGAGTACTATCATAAAAAATGAATAGACAATCCAGAAGGTATGTACATTTCATGCTGGGAGCCAGTCATCATCAATCAATTTAGAGCTCTGCCCTTTGGCCTCACTACAGCCCCCAGGGTGTTTACCAAATGCATGGCAGTAGTAACAGCTCACTTCTTACTGCAGAGATTCCAGGTGCTTCCATATTTAGATGACTGGCTCATTACCACCCCGACCAGGCATCTGTTAATGAGGGCAAGAAATCATGTACTACAGATTTGCTCCCATCTGGGGATAACCATAAATTACGACACCTCATCTACAACCAACTCAAAATTTGAAATTCATAGAAGTAATTTTTAACACAATGTCAGTGATAGCTTCTCTCCCTCTGTCAGCAGTACAGATTATCAGATTCCAAGTCAGAAAAATAATTTGCAGTACTAAGATTTCAGCCCACTTGGTCCTTCAAGCTTTAGGATCGGTTTGAGCGGTAATAACCTTAGTCCCTGTAGCCAGATTTCATATGAGAATTCTTCAGTGGATATTAGGAACACAGTGGATGATTCTTTACCAGTGCATGTCAGCAAAAATAAGAATTACTCAGTCGTGCAAGAAATACCTCAAGTGGTGGATACAGTCAGATCAGGTTATACAAGGCAGTCCCTTCATTCTCCCTCAGCCCAAGGGCATAGTGACTACAGACTCTTCCAAGATAGGGTGGGGGTGGGACTTTCTTGGAAAAACAGTCCAAGGCACTTGATCCCTCAAAGAGACCAACTTGCATATAAATTAGTATCTTTTGGTTCAACTGTGCTCAGGGATATCCTCCCTTAGAGTCCACTCGGGGTTTTAGGTAGCTGGAGACTCTGTCCCATCAGTTGAGGATAGAATGAAAATTGAAAACAACAGATAAAGAATTAAGTACTCACCATAACATTCCATCTGTGTTGTCCATTTTTATTCATCATCAACTTCCTGCCCACCAACACCCATTCTTTGTTTCTACAAACTTTTGGAAGAACAAGATATTGTAAGGACACTACTGTCCTTATTTTTGATTGAGCTTCAGATATCGTTCCTTCTGTAGGACATATACAGATTTATGTGTATTTATGTATACATTTTGGCAGTTATCTCTTTTATGTAAATCAGCAATCAAGATTTGGGGTATGTTAGGGTTTGGTGCATTATGGGTAAAGGAGAAGCTCAAGAGCTTTTTCATTCCCATGAGCTTTAGTATTGGCCGAGTTGGATCCAAGGATCATATCTGAACCAACAGTTGAGGAAGAATGAAAATGGACAACACAGATGGACTGTTATGGTGAGTATATAACTTCTTTTTTTATGTACGAGGATGCTCCACATTTGAAAGAACAATTCTGCTACAAAAAACTGAATAGGATATTGAATCCAAGGTCTGGACAAACGAAGAGCATGGAACCCTGTAATAAATTTGTGTATTATAAGCACATAAATAAGGGCAGAACTTTTATTCTCCAAGTAGTAAAAATACGTTAAAATATGTGTCAACATGCTGACTGGGATTCAATTAATGTTATATATTTGGCTGTTTGTAGGGAATGGCCTTCCTTCTGTGTAGGGAAGACAAATTGGAAGCTTAAGTAAATGATATGAGATCATTTATCCAACATCAAGAGAGAAGTTGAGACTAATGTATTACATATAAAAAATAAAATCTGAGGGACATAAGCATTATTTTAAATTATCAATATTGGAAATTTTAATTAACAGATGTTTTAGAAGGGGAGGTGCACAAGCAAAAATGGAGAGTGTAGAATATAAGTGAATAAACATACTGCCTCTGTTTCAAAAAAGATGATTGGATGTGCTCGGTAAATCTTCAGGATTAGTACTATCACATCAAAATGAACAGGCACTCCAGAAAATACCTGCACTTTCTGATAGGAGACAGTAATTACCAATTCAGAGCAATGTCCTTTGGTCTCATCGCAGCCCCCAGGCTGCTCATGAAATGCATGGCAGTGGTAGCAGCTCACTTGAGATTCCTGTGATTGTGGTTGTTTCCATATCTAGATGACTGGCTCCTTACTGCTCTAACCAGGCATTGACTACTACAGGCAATAGACTATTTGCTCCAGTTGTATTCTTATCTAGGAATAACAGTAAATTACAAGTCTCAACTTACCCCTACACAGAGTCTGGAGTTCATAGGTGCTCATTTAGACACAGTCAGATAACCTCTCTTTCCTCCAGTCAAATAAACACACTACAATCCCAAGTCAAGAATGTGATTCAGCATTCATCTCTTCCAGCCTGACTTGATACTACAGGCTTTGGGTTCCATGGCAGCAGCTATCACCCTTGTTCCGTTGACCAGGTTCCATATGAGGATCCTTCAGTAGACTCTTGCCGACTCAATAGTCCATTCTCCAACATCCATTATCCACGCCAGTCAAAATCATTCAAGCATGCAAAATATATCCACTATGGTGGATTCATTTGAACCAGCTCCACGAAGGCCATCACTTTGTTCTTCCTCTACCAAGGTCACAGTGACCACAGACAGTTCTCAGCTCAGGTGGAGGGAAATGCTTGGGAAGGACAGTCCAAGGTACATCATTCTGCAAAGAGGCCAAGATGTATCTGAATGTCCTGGAGATGAGAGCTGCCCTCCTAGCATTGCAGGCCTTTCTAGACATTCTCCCATCCAGAATAATTGCAGTACAGACAGACAATATGTCAGTAGTCTAGTACATCAACAAATGAGGGGAACCAGATTGCACCCTCTTTGTCAAGAAGATATAAGAGTATAGCAATGGGAGATATCTCCCAATCACTTTCTAATAGCAATGCACATTCTGGGGAAATCCACCATGATTGCAGACAAACTAAGCAGGTCCATTCTGATACCTCATGAGTGGTGTCTCAATGCAGTTGTGGAGGAGAGAATTTTCCATCAATGGGGCCAGTCATGCTGTGATCTGTTTGCCTCTCCTCTCAACAACCAGTGCAGTAGGTTCTTTGTTCTGATCCCTCCATCACTGAGAGGGAGTCATTGAGAAATGCTCTAGTTCATGATTGGCCCTGTGGACTCCTTTATGCATTTCAGCCCTTGACACTAATTTCCAAGGTTATAAAGAAAGCAGTTCAGTTGAAAAGCCCAGTTATCCTCATTGCTCCTTTTTGGCTTTGTCAGATTTGATTGCCATTCCTCTGGCCTCATCTTCTACATCCACCCTGGATTCTGGATGCAACTCCAGCCTCCTGTCTCACCTGACAGGCATAACTCATTCAGACATTACAGGTCCCAAAGTGACCCCATGGTTTCTCTAGTTTCACTGATTGACAGACAGGCCAGGCTGTCCTCCCTAGTCCATCAAATTTTGTTGGCTTCCTGTAAGGCTTCTACTATAAAGACTTACTAGAGTCAGTGGAAGAGGTTTGATCTTTTGGGCCCTTAGCAAAGATCTGGACCCTTTTTCAGCACCTGTGCCCGTCAATCCTTGAATTTTTAGCTTCAGTCTTTAATGAAGGACCTGGTTTCAACTACTTTAATTCCAACCTAGTGAACCAACAACAAGCTGTGCTCTGGGATAATGAACTATCCACACATCTTCCTGTTACCCTTGGTGTCCCTCAGGGCTCTATTTTGGCCCCCCTCCTATTCTCAATTTTATTAATGACCTTAATTTAACAATTCCTCAAGCTACCTGCATATAATATGCAGATGATTCCACATTAATATGCTCTGCTGCTTCATTATCTGAACTCCAATCCCTCACCCAAAATGTACTTAACATAGTGGAAAACTGGTTCCTACAGTGCTGCCTTCTCCTGAATCCCAAAAAAACTAAATTATTGCTCTTCAATCCAACAAGAAAATCCTCACAAATAGACTTTACAGTATTATCTAATAATGGCACTGTTATTTCTCCTGACCCAACTACCAAACTCTTAGGAGTTACAATAGATGATAACCTTACCTTTGACATGCACATCAATACTACAATAAAATCAGTCAACAGAAAGCTAGACTCCCTTTACAGGATTAAAGCCTTCCTTACTCCAACAGCTAGAACTACTGTTGCCCACACCCATCTTATCTCTACCCTCCTTTATGCCTCACCCATTTATACCAATCTTTCTAAAAACAACCTCAACAAATTTGCAGCCTCCTATAATAACATTGCCAGATTTGCCACAAGCTCCCCATTCAGAACCCACCATTGTCACAATCTGAAACAACTTGGTTGACTAGATCTCCATAATCAACTTCTATTTTACCAACTTAGTGTCACATATATAAGATCCTCTATCATCCTAGTAATACTGTAATACTCTCTAGCCGTATTACCCCCTACACAAATCTTTCAACCCTACGCTCAGCAAATATACTACTAGTATCTATACATAATCTAACAATAAGGCTGGGGACTCTCTGTTCCCCAAAACTGTGGGTAAAACTTGGAACCTGTTTCACAGGGAACTCTCATCTCTTTCCTCTACACTAATTTTCAAAAAGCAACTCAAAGAATACCTTAAAAATCACTGACTATGTCCGTGCACCATCCCAGATTAATCATCTCCTTCCTTCATACTTAATCTATACTTATCTTGCAACTGCTATGCTTTGTCCGCCTTCCTGTTAACCTCAGAGTGCATTAGCTGTCAGCTAACTGAAGTTAGTACTAACTTACCCTTTCTTAGAAGCTACTATAGAGCTTGTTCATGTTTAGAAAGCTCTCTACTCTATGTATTTGTCTCTACCATGTAAATATGTCACTATTGTCTTGTAAAATTTTTTTGATCACTAAGTTACTATGTAAATAACTTGTATTCTAGTCTTAAAACTGTACTGTATCTGATTGTTGCTATATTGTCTTGTAAAAATTTTGATTACTAAGCTACTATGTAAATAACTTGTATTCTGGTCTTAAAAATGTACTGTATCTGATGTTGCTATTATCTTTAGTGGAGCTTTTCTCCCCGGGCCTCTACTGAAAATGGACATATATCCAGTTGAACTAGCCTGGTTAACAAATGTAAAATAAATAAAATTAAAAAAATAAATAGTTTCTCAACTATTAGAGTTCAATTGGCTGTCATTTCTAATTTCCACATGGGCAAAAATAGCTCTAGTTTAGCTTCTCCTAAACTATGCAAGGCCTTTCTCAAGGGAGCCTTTTGCTTAGACCTCCGTTAAAAGATCCTGCTCCTCGTTGAGATTTAAATATAATGCTTCAGGCCTTAACTGAATCTCCCTTTGAACCATCAGCCAAAGTAGACCTGAAATGTTTATCTTGGAAAACCATTTTTCTAGTGGCTATTAAATCAGCTGGAACAGTATCTGAATTCAAGACTCTATCTTCAAAGACTCCTTACGATTTTTTCACAAAGACAGGGTGGCATTGAGAACAAACCCATTATTTTTACCTATGGTAGATTCTGAGTCAAATATTAACCAGGTCATTAATCTTCCAGTTTTCTTCCCCAATTTTTCAAACAAAGGGGAGTATTTATTACACCTTTCAGATGTAAGTAGACAACGTTGATTTTACCTTCATAGAATCAAAGACTTTAGGACATCTGAGCAGTTTGTTTCCTTTTCTCCTATTACATTAGGCAAACCAGTATCTAAAGTTAGATTGGCTGAGCGATTTACTGATTGTATAACTTCTGTCTGTTGTAAATTAGGCTTATCTTTAAATTGAAGAATTTAACTGGAGGGTGTTAATTTAATTGCTTTTATTTTTTTGGTTGTAATTAATTGTTTAATTACTTTTTGATTAATATATATAGACTGTGTGTTTTATAAGTTCTTTACTCCTTGAAGGCTTAGGCCGAGACGTCAGAGGAATAAAGTGTGTTTTATTTCATTTGTGGATTACTTTGTTGTTTTTCTTTTTGCTGCTTGTTGCTACATTATCTTTACCAAAACCTGCTGGAGCCCATTCCACAAGATCTATAGCGGTTTCTTCAGCTTTTTTGGTCTAGAGCATCTTTAGATGATATTTGTGCAGCTGCAACTTGAGCTAATCCCCACACTTTCATCGCTCATTACAAGTTGGATTTAATTTCCAGGAACAAAGTGGCCTTTGACTCAGCTGTGCTTCAGAATATCTTTTCATAAGGACCTCCCAAGGTTACACTATCTGGGACTCTGTCCCAACAGTTGAGGAATGAATGAAAATGGTAACATCAGTTAAAAACATTATGTACTCACCATATTTTCCATCTGTGTTGTCCATTTTCATTCTTCCTCAGCTTCCTGCCCTCCTACCCCCACCTTTTGCTTTTGGAGAGATCTAAGAGTTACAGGAACCATCATTCCTTGTTTGAGCTCCAGCTTCCCTTTTCTTTTCTGTCTGTGGGATTTTCTATAAAAAGGTTCTCCTTTTATATCAAGGGGCAGCAAACTCAGTCTGAGGTACTTTGGGTTGCCAGGGCATTATGGGTAAAGGGAGGAGCTTTATAGTTCTAGGATCCAATGATCTGGTAGAAGCGGCCACGTTTGATCCGAGTCTCAGTTCCAAACCCCTCAGTTGAGGAAGAATGAAATGGAGAACACAGATGGATGATGAGTATATAACTTTTTTTCTAGTTGGTGCCAAGAGAGTAGCCAGTACCCTTTGTGGTTCTACATTATTTGTGAGTTACTATCCTCTGACCTTTCTTACTCCATCAAGGTTGATTTGCTGGTCATTTAATTATGTCTGCCCATGAGCCCCCTCTTTCAATTCAGTATTGTGAAAATGTTTTTAAGAGGAATGTTGCATACCATGCCCCATAGAAACAGGTGGCTCCTACTTGGGGTCTTTTTTCTTGGAAAAACTAACTCTGGTGACATTTGAACAAGCTTATCAAGCTGACTTGAGGTTCTTAATATGAAAAAAGTGTTACATTTTCTATAAATTTAGAGTTTCCTTGAGAATTAATTCTTCATTTATGGCTAAAATGATATCCTTGTTTACCTTGAGCCAAGGTCTCCATCTCCCTGTCTTCTTTCCAGAGCCAAATAACGAAGGAGAAAGATACTTCATACTTTTGATGTCTTCAGACAACTCAGGCGCCATCTTTCCTGAACATAATGTTTTAGGAACTCTCAGAAGTTGTTCATTTCTTGTCAAGGTAAAAAAAAAAAAAAAAAAAAAAGAAGAATGACAGCATGTATAAAAACAGACTATTTCCAAATGGTTGTTTCATGCTATTTCTTTTAGTTATACCCACCACAACAGGGCAATTATGGACATGGCTAATTCCACCAGGACCTTGTAGTCATCTGTGGCTTTTTCAAAAGGGTTGGATTCTAGATCCAGTAACTTGGTCCTCTGTGCATGGCCTTACAAAACATTTTTAACTGGAATCCTTGTCTATGTCTAGGACAGGCTTTGCTTGGACCATTCTTCAGGGGCTCCTGGATCCTCATGGTTTCTCCTCTTAGTCAGTTTGAGCTATGATAATCTACCCATATAACTATGGCAACTGCAGCTGTGACCATAATGATGAACATAGCACAGTTGTGTAAGTAAAATTAAACTTACCATAACTGTAAATGTTAGAATAATCACTGCAACAGTAGCCACTCCTTCCATCTCCCTTATTTTTGTATGTTTTTGTTGTCACGGTGCGGATGCATATGTCTGCCTATATCTCTCTCTATCTATATTTATATACACACACACAAACTTATATATATATATATATATATATATATATATATATATATATATATATAAACACTTTGGAATCACGAAAATACTGAAATGTCAAATTTCAGTATCTCGAGACCAAAGTGTCGAATCTGCAGATGCGCGAAACTACAGCATATCGAACCAGCAGTACTGATGGCGCGCTAGGTAAGTGTGGTGTTTTTAAGGGTTTTTGGGAGGGTTTATGTGCTTGTGAGTGTGTCGGGGAGTGTTAGGTGTGGGTTAGGGTATGTAGGTGAGAGTGTAAGTGTGTCAGTGTTGAGAGTGGTGGTGTTTGCATCTGTGTGATGTGTGTTTTGCAAGGAGGGTGTGGAATGTATGTTGGTGGGCTTTGTGTGTGTTGGTGTTTAGTGCAACCTCTGAGTTAGTATATATAAATAGGGGGGTGTGGGGGTGCAGCCCCCCACATGGGGGTGCAAGGGCGACTTGCCCCCCTGCTTATAGTAAATGTGCGTGTGTTGTTGTGTGGAGGTAGGTGTAGTTGTGTTTGTGTGTGTGGTTTAATGCTGTTGGTTTTGGGTTTCCCGGTTTTGGTTTTTGATTTTTTAGTGTTTTGGCTTTATAGTCTCGAAATTCTGAAATTTGACATTTCAGTAATTTTGAGATTATAAAGTGAATATATATATATATATATATATATATATATATATATATATATACATATATATATATATATATATATATATGGGTCTACTTCACATAATCGAACACCCAAATGTTCGACTTTCATATGGCTGAGACCATATGATCGAACATTTGAATGTTCAGAAATGTGAAAAAAAAAATTAAAAACTGAACAGTGCTAGCAGGGAGGCAAGCCCCCCCCCCCCTGCACCCCCCTGCTATTTAAATATACCAGCTCCAAGATTGCACTACATTGCAGTAAAGGGAAATCTTCCCATTCCACGCTCTATGGAGATCCCCATTCAGAGCGTTCGAACTTTTAAAAGTTTGATCATATGGTCTCGGCCATATGAAAGCTGATCTTTTAAAAGTTCATCCTTCTGAAGGGAACCCATATATATATTTTCCATTGATATGGCTATTTTATGTGCTGTAGCCATTGTTAGTTCTCTTCTGTGATCAAGTGCTTTAGAATTCTGTCATTGTATGGAATACATATGACCCTGTCTCTTAATGCATGTCAGCCTTTCCAAAAAGCAACCCTTGATTGCATATGATTGCATACACATTGCTTTGAATTTTGAGTTACATTTGAGGAAATGGAAAATATTCAGTAGTTAACTAAAGATTTGGGTTAAAATGTACCTTCAGTATCTTCACAATTTCCTGAACGTGTATTTCTGCAGCCTTAGTAGGTGCACTGCCTACTTCCTATTAGTCCTAAGCCAATTAGCAATATAGCAGTGTTACAGCTTTCCATAAATGTTGCTCGATTTTCAGTGATATTTCTTAGTGTCCATTTTTTCTAAGTTCTGCTTCTGCTACTTTACAGCTGAAGAATTTCTGTTAAGCCATGTATAAGCAGCTGAAGAGAGGTCCTCAGCTTACTTTTTTCAGGTAAAAAAGAAAAGTGTTAAAAACAACAAAAAGGGTATAGGCGGTAATCCAGAGAAATAACACAAAAAAAGTTTTTATTGTAAGCGTTTTTATTCAAAATCATTAGTTGAACTTCATCAAACAGTAACTTAAAAAGTGCTTACAGCATTTAAATAAGGCTCCAGAAAAATCACATGATCATAGCAACCGCCAACTTAAAATCACATTGACTGAATGTAAGCAGAATAAAAACAGTCACCCATGTACAATTATTACATACAGAACACGTATATACCAAGAAAGTGCGTGCGTGTGTGTGTGTGTGTGTGTGTGTGTGTGTGTGTGTGTGTGTGTGTGTGTGTGTGTGTGTATATATATATATATATATATATATATATACACGAGTACATAGACTACCATATGCAAACAAAAAAAAGTTTATAAATTAAAAACATTAACAAGTCAAAGAAACCCCTACACAAGGAAAGTTTCCTTCGACACCTAAATTAATCTTTCGAAGGCCTTCATTTTACGAACACATTGGATGGAACAACAACAAAAAAGAAAAGTGCTCACCTAGAAATCGGAGTACTTACAGAATATGGTGATGTTCTTTGCACTAATTGTCATTCATGCATTTGAATAGCAGAAGGAACCCTCACAAATCACCTAGTGCAAAGCTACACTCTTGTCACTGAATATTTACAATCACCAACAAATGTATAAGGCTGGAACCCTTCCTGTAGATGTAAGTGACCACTCACTCATTTTTATCATTGGGTATAAGACAACTACTCCTAACTCAACCACACTTAGAACAATTAGAACCAATAAAAACTTTAAGCCTAACTATTTCTAAAGTGAACTTAGAGCATGTGATTGGGCACCCATAAAACACCTCCATCTAGACGATGCAGTGAATTACTTTAATTCAAAATTCTTAACAATCCTAGACTATCATGCACCTAAGTGTACTATCAGAACTAAGTCTAAGCCAGCCCCATGGCTCCCTAAGGAAACCAGACAGAAAATCCTACTTAGAAACAAATTCTGGGCTCAATGGAGATCTGCTAAGCAACCCACAGACCAATTTAAATTTAAACAAATGAGAAATGATACAAAAAAAGCCATTCTTTTGGACAAAAACAACTTTTACTGTCATCTCCAGCAAACAAACCAAAGGAATCCACAAATGTTCTGGGCCAGCATTAACAAACTTCTTCACCCTGGTCACTCCACTACACCACCCCCTACAGGAGCCAACCCCAAAAATCCTAAACAAACAGCAAACACCTTTAATACCTTCTTCACAGAGGCCATCCAATCACTGGCCAATCAAATAACTCAGGATTCTAGTCACCCAAATTCTGCAACAAATTCACTCCCTATATTCCACTGGCAACCAGTCCCAACTCACCTTATTTGTAATCTACAAAAACTTAAGCCATCAACCCCATCAGCCGATAAACTACCAGCAGAATATCTCCAAAAAGCTGCCAGAGCTATAGCCTATCCAATATCAATCCTGATAAATAGAACCTTAAAAGAAGGAAATATTCCTGCCATTTGGAAAATCTCCCACATCATCCCCCTACACAAAGGTGGCAATTCTAACAAATACTCCAACTACCGCCCAATAGCATTACTTTCTCCTTTAGCTAAAATAATGGAAAGGTGTATCCATAAACAACTACTAGATCACTTACTGCAAAACAATCTACTTGCAAATTGCCAACATGGCTTTAGACCATTTCATAGTACTACCACTGCTCTCCTATCCTTCTGTGATAGTATCAATCATAACAAAAATAACAACATCCTCTCCTCAGCACTCTTTATTGACCTTTCCAAAGCTTTTGATATGGTCAACCACCATTTACTTATAAATGTACTAAGATCTCTTTCCCTAGATTCACTGGTTATTCAATGGTTCCAATTGTACCTTAACAACAGACAACAAGCTGTGCTTTGGGACAATAACCTATCTTCACATCTCCCCATTACACTAGGAGCCCTCAGGGCTCAGTTCTTGGTCCCTTCCTATTCTCAATCTATATAAATGACCTTTACCTAGCAATTACTCAAGCTACCTGTATTCAGTATGCAGATGATTCTCCAATCATCTGCTCAGCTAAATCCTCATCTGAACTCCAGTCCTTAACCCAGAAAATGTTTAGTATAGGAGAAAACTGGTTTTTACAACGATGCCTCCTCTTGAACCCCAAAAAGACAAAACTATTGCTCTTTACACCCACTTGCAAGTCCAGCCCAATAAACTTCTCAGTCCTATCCAATAACAGTACAATTATATCTCCAGACCTAACCACTAAACTTCTAGGTATAACAATAGATAACCTGACCTATGAAACTCACATTAACAATACTATAAAAATTGTAAATAGGAAACTGGGCTCCCTTTATAGGATAAAGCCATTTCTTACTCCACAAGCCAGAACTTCTATTGCCCATACCCATTTAATCTCCACACTCCTCTATGCTTCTCCATATACACAAATCTGACTAAAAACAACCTCAACAAACTGTCAAACTCTTAGTTAGATTTGCCACATCTTCCTCTTTCAGGACCCACCACTGTCATAATCTGAAACAACTAGGCTGGCTTGAGCTACAAAATCAACCCCATTATAACCAATTTACCATTACCCATAAAACCCTCTTCCAACCAACTAGAACTCCAATACTATCAAACCTTTTTACCCCATATAAAAACCTTAATACCTTACGCTCCTCCAAGAAATTACTAGTATCCACAAGTTTATCCAACAATATCTCTGGTGACTCTCTGTTCTCTAATGATGTTGGAAAATACTGGAACCAACCTACAAATGAACTGACATCACTGTCCTCTTTATCACTATTTAAACAAAAATTGAAACTTTACCTGAAAACACACTGATTATGCCCCTGTAGAAACCCAGACTAATCAAAAATGACATTGCTATCATCATCACTGCTGACCCAGTATTTCTCAACCATTACTTTTACTTTCATGGACTAATCCATATCTGTTCCTTATTCTACCCACAAAAAAAAAAAAAATTTCCTTGAGAATAGAGTTTCTAGCAAATGTATCTAATGTTATGTAATCATTTTTGTATTCAGCTATTGAAATGTTATGTAATAATCTGCAAATAATTTCTGTACATGCATTTATATGCTAATCATTTTATGTTAAACTTTTTGTTAATCTTTTTAAGTGGAGCTTATCTCCCCGGGCCTCTGCTGAAAGTGAACATGCATCCAGTTAGACTAGCCTGGTCAACAAATGTAAAATAAATAAAATAAAATAAAATAAAATTGTCAAATGGAATAAAATGCCTTGCAGAAATCAATGTGCTGGCAAACTGCACAAAATGTTGGTGCTCATTAATAAACAACAGTAAATAGTGCTACTCAAGAAACATCAAGCCTCCTCTCAATGTTCAGCATCCATTCATTTCTCATTTTCTCTGGAGTTTCCAGCTGGAACCAAGGCAAAAGTTGTTGCGGGATTGGGATCATTCGGGTGGCTGTGAGTGCACTTTGTGCAATCACCAGCATCCTTAAAATGAGACCATTTTTCTATGAATGAAATAAGCCCCACCCTACGAGCGGGGTGACAAATTAATCCCATTACTGTAATGGCCCACAGTAACTTCCGCTTGTGATAGCATGCTTCTGCACACTCACACTGAAGGCTAACACCTGTTGGTGGCTTGGTGAAGCTAGTACTCACCTCCAGGATATCACCCCTGCATTGATGCCTCTCTTCTGAGGGATAATAATAGTGTTTATGGCCAGCCCTCTCAAGGGTGGGCCAACCATCTTCCCTGCCTGTGCTGTCAGTTGCCTGAGCAACTTCTTGAACTTGAGTTGTCTGGGCTGTATACTGAGGGATTTATCACTCTGTACCACTGCTACTGGCAAATGATTTAATACTTTAACTGTGTATATAACACTCATAAAAATATATCTTGACAGCTGCCAAAAGTAAAGCAGTAATAATATATTACAAAAGACAGTAAATGGCTTCTCTGTAATATAGGTATTTTAAGTTACAAGCTAGCTTTTAGGGTAAGTGCAATAGTTGAAGAAAGGGAGTTAACATGTAAACACATTACACTGTCATAGCAGTGCATTTGTACAGTTAGAGAAATGGGATTTGGAGCATGAGTGGGATATATGTAGTGCTGTAGATGGTAGGCAGTGTTACATTTCCATGGAAATACCATGCTGACACTGCCTGCGGTATACAGCAGCAACTTATGATGTTCTTACTTCAGAAGAGTTAAGTACATATTAGAAGCGGTGCTACAGATTAATCAACTGCAAAAGATTAAAAGTTGTGACTTCTGAATGCAGTGATGCATTTCCTTTGTGTGTTTAGGAGAGGGGTGATAGTTAATCTCAAATACAGGGAAACTCAAATGTTACTTTTTGTTTGAAGACTGCAACTTACTGCTTCTGTGTGCCTCTTTTGAGTTTGTGCTGTTCTTATATGATATTTTTGCTTAGGAAGGCAACAAGAGTATTCTAAAAATACACAAGTTCTCATTGCGTCCTGCATGTATGTTATTTTATGAACTTATCCATGGGTGTATTTTGCTCAGCAGCATTTTGTATTTTAATAGAGGAAATTACTAACTTCTCAGTGCATATCTTGGGTCAACCCCTCTTTTGAATTCCCATTTCTTCTGTGGTGATTACAAATGACATACTAGTTAGAGACTTAATCAAATTCTGAGCAGTATGTTCAAAAATAAAGTGTTTCAGGACCTGTTCTGACTTTTTAATTTAGTTCTTCAAGAGAAGTACTCGTCTTTAGGAGCTGTCTGCAGTTGACTGAAATTGTCAAGCACCCTGCATTTGCACTCATCTTTCAACTTGAGTATGTTTTCTCGGCTCCAACAGGAGTGGATGGAAAGGTAAGGAAACAGCTTTTAATTGCAAATTTGTAGAGCGTGCTGTTCAGTGGGAAGTATATCACAAATAGCAGCTAAGAGAAAGCAGCATGAAAGAGGTTTACCGAGTGCTTGCATGCTGCATTTCCCATCCTACTCAAGTCAATTAATTATCAAAATCCTTTACAAAATTAAAGGGCTATGGTTGATGTATTCAGAGTTTAGTGCTACTCTTTTCTGAAGTAATGAAAATCTGAATTCAGCAGGAGCAGCATGATTTTCTTTCTGAACCACATGGCAGTTAAAACATTTTAATTGTACTTGGAAATTATTTTTGTGTGTTTTTTTAACTATTTTGTTTCTGCAGCCATTTTGTGTTGGTCATCTTTGGTGTATTTTTCTTTTTTTTTTTTTTTTTTTTTTTTGTCTTTGCGTAGTTTGTTGCTGCAAATGTCTGTTTATCATTGACAAAATTTCCATGCAAATGCACATATCACTTAGACATTAACAGAAGCTGTACTGTTCTGTGCTCCCTGATTCACCCTCCTACATCCCCACTATGGTCAGTGATGTTAGAAACAAAATCTTTTGTGAAGACTGGTATGACAATGTCTGCAGCTTTTTCTATACTTTCTGAAGAACCCAGAGATATTAAGTCCTGTGACATTTCCTGAAGAGTGATAAATTAATCATTACTCTTTTGTTCTAAATGTTAGTAATCTTAATCATAAAGTCCAAAACAGAATATCTTCATTGTCACTAAACCACCACCAGGGACTCACCCTAATGGTGTAATAGTAGAAGAGCCATGTAGTTCTGTAAGTGTATCACCCCACTGTCACTATACTGATGAGCATGTTCCTGTTCACATAACCTAGACAGTGACCTCTCCCTTCATCACACATTTCCCCTTCACTAAATCACTAGTTTTTGTAAGTTGCATCTCATGAAAATATTTTGTTGCATTTTCTATTTGAACATTTGCACTACTTCTACTGATGTGTCCATTATAGTGTCACTTTTTGAAAAGCAATAACACTTGTCGTAAAAATGAAATATAAGCTTGACTTACTAACAGTTTGTTCTACCATTTTATTTTAGTGAACCACTACTGTATTTTTTTCTTGAAGCTATGTCATCCTTGGTTGTCAGTTTGACCATTGTATTTGATACAGTATTGTCACATTTGTTTGAAAACGCTTTCTATGTGAAGTATACTGAAGTGCGATTTCATGCTTGCTGCAGAAAGAATATAGCTCTTGCAGATACCATTTAGCTAACTATTGCATTGACCTAGACCAAATTCCTGACTGAATTTAGCCTGGAGTTTAAAGTTGCAGCCTTTGTGACCAAGAATATGAAATGATTCATTGAACAACGTGTGATTTTGTGACTCTCTGTAGTCTCTGGAGCCTGCATTTATTTCCAGGATGTTCATTGTGCATACAGCTGCAGTCATCACACTTGGGTTATCCTGCCATCAGGCGGGTCCTCGGTCGGCCGAATTCCAAGGTCTAGGTCCGGCGTCGGTTGTCGTCCCTTCTTCCCTGACGTCAGTGCGGCAGGGGTATAAAAGAGGCAGCCGACACCATTTTCTTCAGTCTTTCTTGCCGCGCGGTGCCCGAAACAGAAGCAGTTAGCAAGTGCCGGTCGGCCAGCTCCTGAGATTTACGAACAGTATTTCAGCCAAAGTCTTCTTTAAAGCTAAGTACCCCGTTGGGGAAACTTTTCTTGCCTCAGACTGATGTCAGACAAAGTTAATAATTGCATTTCTTGTGGGAAGCAAATACCGCATAAGGATTTTCACTCTTTCTGTATACCTTGCTTAGGGCCAGACCACGACGTCCCGGCCTGCCGTTTTTGTGCTAGGTTTAACAAGCGCACTATTAAGCGCCGGGCGGAGTTCGCCCTTCATTATTTTGGCAAAAAAATTAATTATATCATGTCGTCGGATACTCCGATGCCAGTTTTAGGCCAAAGACGCAAAGATAAGGACCGACATCCGAGGTCTGCACCGAGTACTGAGACCATGCTTAGGCCGACTCCTGGTTCTCTGGTTCTCAGCGAGGCGCCTACGCAGCCCCTGACTACCGATGACACTATTTTACCGGTGACTTCAGTACCCGAGGTCGCAGGTTCCTCGGTCTCCATTCCCACTGCAGATACCAACGCCACTCGGCGGGGAAACCGAAAATTTAGCAAGGCCTGCCATTTCTGAAGGCGTCTTCAGGCCTACCACCTTCTCTATTAAATCCTTCACTAAATCTAAAGCTGCAATGAAAACTAAAAAACAGAGTCCTCAGACCTCCTCTCAAGGCCCCATGCCTAAAAAACAGATGCTTAAAATGGCTGAGGATTTGATAACTCTCATCAGGGGTTCTCAACCCCCCTCAGACAAAAGACCCAGGTTGGAGGAAGACTACCCTTCCTCAGACCAGGCTTCTATTACCTCAGAACACTCTGAGGACCAGGATTACGCCTATTCCCCTTTTGAAGACTCTGATGCTGAGGTGTCTATTCCCTCGGTCTCCCTCCCTGAGGACTACTGTTTTGAGGAAACCCTGCATACATTGAGAGAGCACTTCCACTGGGGAGGCCAAGATTACTCCGATTCCATGAAAAGGCTCAGGGAATTTCTACTGCTCTCCCAGCATAGGCCCCTGGCTATCCCTCCTGTTTTAGATATTTTGGATGATGTGTACGCAGAAGCCAGTCTTAATCCAGACTCTTTACCTCCAGCCCCTGTTAAACCAGACAGATATTACCGGGTTCCTGATTCTCACCAGTTCCTTTATAAAAGCCATACTGCTGACCCAGAAACAATTTCACAGGGTCCCAAGGGGATTAAGGCCTCCACTGCTAAAAACCCTTTACCTTCAGAGAGAGATTCCAGAGCATTAGAAAGGTGGAGGAAAAAGGTGTATACATCAGCCACTTTAACCATGAGGGCATTAAACTGTCAATTTCATATGTTAAAGTACCAACAGTTCTTGTTATCTCAGCTGAAAAGTAAAATGACACAAACAGAACAACCAGATTTGAAAGAGTTGCAGGATTTGTTGCATGGAGCACAGCAAGTGGGGAAGCATACCTTGCAGTGTGGTTTTGATGCTTTAGAGGCCTCATGTAGAGCTGCTGTCATGGGCTCTGTCATATGTAGACATGCTTGGCTCAGAGCAAACCTTACCAGATCATGTCAAAGAAAAGTTATTAGATGCACCACTTCAAAACGATGTATTGTTCGGTGTTAAAGCTGAGGAGGCACTAAAGAAAATGGAGGAAAAAGCGAAATCTATGCAAACAGTTAAAAATTTCTTGCAGGTGCAACCTCCATGCTTCAGCAGAAACTGGCCTTCAAAAAATTGGTCCTTTCCAGCCACGGACAGACCCCAAAGGGGGCAGATACAGACGCCCAAGGGGTAGAGGACAACCTCAAGGATCTTACAGAGCTAGACAGTGGCAAGCACCAACCCCAAGAGGTGGAGAAGATAGACCACAGTCGTTTAGAAAACAGACACAATGACTTCCCCCTATGCCTGCCAAACAAAGCTATAATGGCAGCACCTTTGGGCGGAAAACTGGCCTTATTTTCAAAAAACTGGCACATTGTTACAAAATGCAACGAACAACAGCCAACCGAATCCCAGTAGCTCGAGCAGGATTACTAGTAGGAAACTATAAATTCCAATGATCCACGAAACAAAAGCCGCAAGGCTAAAAAACAGATTTATTGTAGTGTAAACACTCAGAGCTCCACACAGAACAACAGGTTTAGCGCTTTCATCCGCATGCAGCAGACTTCTTCAGAACCACCTGATACCAATTAATTGATTCAATAAATAGCAAGCTTGGCGCCAAAAACTGTCAATACAATTCATGTAAATAAGCTGTTATAACATACAATGTAAAAAATGTAAAAAATGTAAAAAACCCTAAATGTACTATGTAGTATATGGATGTAAACAACTTACATAGAAAATATCTTACATAGAAAATATACATAAATATACATAAACCACAATATATTAAATATGGGTTCTATAGCAAAAAATATGTAAATGTATACCCATAATGTACTAATAACAATAAAATCATCAATAAAATCACCTGATTTACCCACACCTTAGCCACGATCTAAAAGTAGAAATGGTTTGATACTTATACTATCGTTTAGCCCTGGCCAGGTAGTGGCATCACAAAGTACCTGCCATTTTCTTTCTAAACAAGACAAACCTACCTTCCAGTTACCCCCATAATCACCTACATCAATGTGATCAATAATGGTGAATATAAAAGAGTGTTGTATCCCTTTTTCGCTAACATGTTTGCTGAGTGCATTTTTCATGTCAACTTTTTTGATTTTATATAAATGTTCATATATGCGGGTTTTAAGCTTCCTCTCCGTCTTGCCGATGTAGAAGGCTTGACAGGAGGAGCAAGAGGCTAAGTAAACCACTCTCTTAGTGTTACAATTCCCTTTTCTACTGTGACATACTGTTCTATTCTTATTATAAAGCTTGATAGTCTTGTTTTCGTTTATATACTGACATTGACTGCAGCTGCCACATTTGCTAGTGTGTTCCTGTTTGTTCTTCACTTTATCCTTTTTCTTAACACCTTCTATGATTCTTTTTAAATTATCAGAAGTTTTATACACGCAACTCGGACGGTCACCTAAAAGCGTACCAATACCGTCAGATAAGGTGATCAAGTCCCAGTGCCTGTTCAAAATTTCCTTAACTAAATTCGAATAAGGGTTAAACATTATGACACACACATTTCTTCTACTATCGGAATCATACTTTTTATTATTCTTGTCTATAAACTTATTGCCCAAAAGGGGAACATACATTTTCCTCCAATTTTTGGTTACGTATTTGGTCACTTGCTCCAACATAGTGTCCGGATATCCTCTACATGAAAACATATCAGAGATGATCTTCATTTGGTCCTCCATAGTCTCCCTCGTGGAGGACATGCGTGCAACTCGGATGCATTGCCCTTTGAGTACATTCCTAAAATTGGTACCAGGTGGTTCTGAAGAAGTCTGCTGCATGCGGATGAAAGCTCTAAACCTGTTGTTCTGTGTGGAGCTCTGAGTGTTTACACTACAATAAATCTGTTTTTTAGCCTTGCGGCTTTTGTTTTGTGGATCATTGGAATTTATAGTTTCCTACTAGTAATCCTGCTCGAGCTACTGGGATTTGGTTGGCTGTTGTTCGTTGCATTCAGTTTTTGAACTGTTTGTTTTTTTCTTTAGTTGTCTGGATGGCTGACATCGGATCTCCGTCTGCTTCATTGAGCAGAGATGAATTTTTAACACTGCGTGCGGAAGTAACGTCTTTGCAAACTGACGTCAGTAGACTTTTGGAGCTTGTTGCAAAGCTCTCAGGACCTGTAGTACACACTGACAGTACGGAGCCGGTATTATTGGTCAAAGGCTCCAATACAGCGTCTGTTTCGATAAACTCTCCCAACGTGGAGTATGTGGATAGCCAGTCTGACATCCCTAATGGGCAAAGGGAATGTAATTCAGCGGCAGTGCCGCATTTGCGATTAAACCTTGACTCAAAGGATGTTGATACCAATTTAATGGAAGACGCCGAGTTCACATTTGATTTTAGCCTCTTTCATTCCAATGATGAGACACATCGTGTAGGCGCAAAACCAAAACAGCGTGAGGTGATAAAGACATATTCAGCAACAGTTAGCAAAGGTGCTGACCATCGAAAAGGTACTGTGGCTAAGGACAAAATATCTAGTCCATGTGTTAGAGCTAAGACCTTAAATAAAAAGGGTCAAGGTGTTTCTGCTACCACTAAAAGTTATGGACACTATTCTAATTATTCTAATGATGCCATTAATAATTTTCTTAATGAAGAGTTTGATTTTGGTTGTAATGGTGAGACTAAAATTGTGCAGGATGAGAAATATCCTAATGCATTTACTGATTCTATTAAATCAAACATCTTTTTGTTGGGTAAAAAATTAAGTAATATTAAGAGTGTTAAGATTGATAATGGGTACTTAGAAAAATGTTTAAACTTGCAAATTGTACCCAAAGGATTGAGATTCTTTAAACTGCCTTTAGGGGTACATTATACGGATTCGGTGGTTCATGAATTTAATCATTTGTTCGACAATTTTGGTTTTGAATATATTAAATTATTAATGAAATTTAATGATGAAAAAATTGGAGGGCTGTTAAATGAAATTGAACTATTGAATGATGAAATAACACAGGACCCAAGTTTTGACTCTTGGCAGGATTTATTTAACAAACAATTTAGAACAGCTAATTCCAAAGCTAATGGTATTTATAATAGGAAATTGGACAAATTGGAAAGAGATCTTGAGACATACAAGGCACACAGAGCATATATTTGGCCTCAGTCAAAAAAGAATAGGGTAAGTGTTTCTGAGCCCTACCAACACCCAGACATAGGTAGATCCAAAAGAAGAGAAGACGATGAAAATTTTCAGGGAGGGAGGTTTCACCAGGCACCAATATTCCGCAGAAGGAGGTATTAAGTACCATGGAGGGGCCCCCCACTTGTTATGGTGCACATATTACCAAGGAGAATATATCCCCTTTAGTAGGTGATGCAACCACTAACTATATGACTTCAATGGATATATCTGTCAACACTACTTGAAAAGTATCTATTCATACCTTTTCTGGTTTTAAAGTGTATAACTTCACTGATGTATACATTACACATGAGTTTTTCACGTTGTTTAGTAAGGGGATGAAATTCATCCCAACATCAAGTTTTAATGTGTTTGACACGATTAAGGAAGTTAAGTTGTACTGTCGTAGACTCCAGTTGGCATTGCAGTTTAAAGATGTTACACATTGTGATTCACCCAAGAGGTTAGTTAGAAAGAGTGCTTACATTCCTGTAGCTAATCCTCATGTGGCAAACTGAGAGAATGGTCTGTAAGGACCTCCACAGGCTGTATGGAAATATTCAGAGGGACCCATGGTACTCGTCGCTGTTTTGTGACAACCTCACCGTTGGAGAGAGATTGTGTCTAGATCATGTAGTGGCTAACAGTGACATCAGGATCATGAAGCCTGATAAAGGGGGTGGCCTGGTCATTTTTGATACCATCAGCTACTTCAAGGCCATTCATGATATTCTCTTCAATTCTGGAAACTATGAAGAGGTTTCTTTAAACCAAATTAATATTGGGTACCACAGAATTGATTTGACTATTGAGGAATATCTATTGGACAACCGTATCACAGATGAGGTGTACACTTTTATAAGAAATGAATACACCAGGATGTCTAACATCGTTGGCATTCCTAAAATACACAAATGTGTTGACAACCCCCCTTTTAGACCCATTATCTCCGGTTCTAAATCAAAAACATTCAATATAGGGGTAACTATTGACCACTGGTGTAAACATGTATATAATAATGTCCCCCATCTCACGAGAGATTCATGGGATTTTCTCAGTAAAATAACACCGGATATGTGGTCTTCAGACCTGATGTTTCTCACCATCGATGTCCAAGACTTGTTTTCTTGTATCCCTAACACCATTGGTCTTGAATATTTTGGCAACAGCCTTAGGAAATATTCTGAACTTACTTCGGATAGAATTTGCCTTATCTTGGACATGATGGAGCTTGTACTTGACCACAATTATATACAATTTCAAGGAAAATATTTTAGACAGATCCGGGGAGTGGCTATGGGGGCATCTTGTGCCCCCATATTCGCTAATCTTGTCATGCTTGAGTGGGAAAACACGTTTGTTATACCTAGTGAATATTACAAGCACATTGCCCTATACACCTTTTATTTGGATGATTTATTTATTATTTGGAAAGGCCCAGTTGAAGATATACCCAGATTTATTACATACTTAAATAATACAACTAATTTTCTTAGATTTACACACAAAATTGAAAAGTTGGGTATACCTTACTTGGACACATATATCAGTAATACAGGTGATGGTTTTGGTTCAAAAATTTATAGAAAATCGACATTTTCCAATGATTACATCCAATACGGTAGTTGTCACCTTCCACATATTTTTAGGAATGTACTCAAAGGGGCAATGCATCCGAGTTGCACGCATGTCCTCCACGAGGGAGACTATGGAGGACCAAATGAAGGTCATCTCTGATATGTTTTCATGTAGAGGATATCCGGACACTATGTTTGAGCAAGTGACCAAATACGTAACCAATAATTGGGGGAAAATGTATGTTCCCCTTTTGGGCAATAAGTTTATAGACAAGAATAATAAAAAGTATGATTCCGATAGTAGAAGAAATGTGTGTGTCATAATGTTTAACCCTTATTCGAATTTAGTTAAGGAAATTTTGAACAGGCACTGGGACTTGATCACCTTATCTGACGGTATTGGTACGCTTTTAGGTGACCGTCCGAGTTGCGTGTATAAAACTTCTGATTATTTAAAAAGAATCATAGAAGGTGTTAAGAAAAAGGATAAATTGAAGAACAAACAGGAACACACTAGCAAATGTGGTAGCTGCAGTCAATGTCAGTATATAAACGAAAACAAGACTATCAACCTTTATAATAAGAATAGAACAGTATGTCACAGTAGAAAAGGGAATTGTAACACTAAGAGAGTGGTTTACTTAGCCTCTTGCTCCTCCTGTCAAACCTTCTACATCGGCAAGACGGAGAGGAAGCTTAAAACTCGCATATATGAACATTTATATAAAATCAAAAAAGTTGTCATGAAAATGCACTCAGCAAACATGTTAGCGAAAAAGGGATACAACACTCTTTTATATTCACCATTATTGATCACATTGATGTAGGTGATTATAGGGGTAACTGGAAGGTAGGTTTGCCTTGTTTAGAAAGCAAATGGCAGATACTTTGTGATGCCACTACCTGGCCAGGGCTAAACGATAGTATAAGTATCAAACCATTTCTACTTTTAGGTCATGGCTAAGGTGTGGGTAAATCAGGTGATTTTATTGATGATTTTATTGTTATTAGTACATTATGGGTATACATTTACATATTTTTTGCTATAGAACCCATATTTAATATATTGTGGTTTATGTATATTTATGTATATTTTCTATGTAAGATATTTTCTATGTAAGTTGTTTACATCCATATACTACATAGTACATTTAGGGTTTTTTACATTTTTTACATTGTATGTTATAACAGCTTATTTAAATGAATTGTATTGGCAGTTTTTGGCGCCAAGCTTGCTATTTATTGAATCAATTAATTGGTACCAGGTGGTTCTGAAAAAGTCTGCTGCATGCGGATGAAAGCGCTAAACCTGTTGTTCTGTGTGGAGCTCTGAGTGTTTACACTACAATAAATCTGTTTTTTAGCCTTGCGGCTTTTGTTTCGTGGATCATTGGAATTTATAGTTTCCTACTAGTAATCCTGCTTGAGCTACTGGGATTCGGTTGGCTGTTGTTCGTTGCATTCAGTTTTTGAACTGTTTGTTTTTTTCTTACATTGTTACAAAAGACAAATGGATTCTGGATATTATAGACAGAGGCTACAGGTTCCACTTTCACACCCTTCCAAAAATGAGAGGCATGCCACACCTGCCACAAAATCAAAGGGCAGAGGCACAAAGACAAATTTCTGCTCTCATGGATATGAAAGCTATTCAGGAGGTACCTGCAAAAGAACAAGGTCAAGGTTTTTACTCAAGACTATTTTTGGTACCAAGGAAGGACAAAGATTGGAGACCCATCTTAGACCTATCTATTCTAAACACATATCTAGAGGTACCAAAATTCAAGATGCTCACATTACAGCAACTTCTTCCCATGCTGGGCAAGGAGTCTTGGCTGGAAACGTTGGACCTCAAGGAGGCATACCTGCATGTCCCTATCAGACAAGATTGCAGAAGATACCTCAGATTTCTTGCAGGTTCAACCCATTACCAATTCTCTGCATTGCCCTTTGGCTTATCTACTGCGCCCAGAGTGTTTACAAAATGGCTGGCATCAGTAATTGCCTTCTGCAGACAACAAGGAATACAAATCTACCCATATCTGGATGACTGCCTGATCCAAGCGGACAGCAAGGACATTCTATTGCAGCATCTGGCGTTTGTAATAAAACTATTAAACTACCTGGGTTACACAGTGAACAAAAAGAAATCAAAACTAATACCTTCTCAACAGATAATTATCCTGGGTGCCAGCTTAAATACAACAACCCATATGGCCTACCTCACGCCAGACAAACAAGGGCAACTGTCTCAATACTTCAACAAAATGGCAACTTTAACCAGACTAACTGCAAGGAAAGTCCTGCAGGCTCTGGGTTTCATGGCATCTTGCATCCTACTAATACCATGTGCAAAGCTGCATATGAGGAAACTACAATGGTATCTAAAAAAACTTATGGTCTCAACACAGCCACAGCTTGGAAACAATTATACCACTCATTCCATGCCTTCAAAAGGAATTTTTGTGGTGGGCTCAAGCATGCCAAAGAAACACAGGTCTCCCTTTCTGTTTACCTCAAGCAACTCAAATCATCACAACAGACGCCTCAGACTACGTGTGGGGAGCACACATAGCAGATCAGTGCATTCAGGGATAATGGTCCCAAAAAGAGAAGCACCTACACAGGAGATGCTAGCCGTGCAAAATGCTCTTATGACCTTCAAAGACCTACTGCATCCAGGCCAGCTATTAATAATGACAGACAACACCACAGTCATGTGGTACATAAACAAACAGGGGGGGACTCATTCATACCCCTGTGCAGGCAAGCTATGACCCTGTGGAACACAGCACTGGAATTACAAATTCAACTACAGGCACAATTCCTGCCAGGGAAGGAAAACACACTGGCAGACAACTTAAGCAGAAATATGACAGACCCACATGAATGGAAGTTGCATCCTCAAGTCTTCTCAAAGATAACTCAGGCATGGGGACAGCCAGACATAGATCTATTTGCTACCCACAGAAATTACCAGTTGGAGAAATTCTGTTCGAGGACCTATCATCCACAGGCCTGGAAAGTGGACGCACTCTCTTTCAATTGGACAACATTGACAGTCTATGCCTTCCCGCCTCTACCTCTTCTGACCAAAGTTCTATTAAAAACCAGAGCAGAGAGGCCACAAATGATTCTCATTGCTCCAGACTGGCCACGACAACACTGGTATCCCCTCCTAAAGAGCCTGTCACACTCACCACCATGGATCCTACCTCTAGTTCCTCTTCTGTTGTCCCAGCACAACTACAAAACCCTTCACAGCCAGCTCAAAACCTTAAATCTAGCTGCATGGAGAATACCTTAATTTCCCAACAGACTCTCCTCTCCAAGGAGGTGCAGATTGTTATCTTGGAGGCCAGGAGACCCTCTACTAGAAAAACCTACTTCGCCAAATGGAAACGATTTTGTTCCTGGAATCAAGAAAAGGGCCAATACCTCAAATTTTACAGTACCTAGCTGAGATGTTAAACAGTGGCCTTTCTTTCTCCTCCATCAAGATCCACGCTTCAGCCATTTCATCACAATACAATACAGATCCTCCTTTATTCTCACATCCTCTATTAAGGCAGTTCCTCAGAGGGGCAAAGAATATAAAACCCCCATGGAAACCACCAACCCCAGCTTGGGACCTCAACTTCGTATTGGAAAAGCTGACCCTGCCTCCTTTTGAGCTGGCTTCTTCAACAGAGCTACAATACTTGTCATGGAAAACAGCCTTCCTTCTGGCTATTACCTCAGCGTGCAGGGTTTCGGAGCTACAGGCCCTCATGGCTGTGCAACCATTCATCATTTTCCATCAGGACAGGGTTTCCTTACGAACTAACCCTACCTTCATGCCAAAGGTAGTATCCAGTGTAGCTCTGAATCAGACTATTCATTTACCTACCTTTTATCCAAATCCACAGAACAAAGGAGAGAGGCTACTACATTCCTTGGACATTCACAGGCAACTTCGTTATTACTTGGACAGAACAAAGTCATTCAGGAAATCTGAGCATCTCTTTGTGTCCTATGCTGCAGGTGCTCAAGGAAAGGCTATTTCCAAACAGACTATTTCAAAATGGAAAGCCCACTGCATACGCTTTTGTTATTCATTTCATGGAAAATCAGTGCCTGTATACATCAGATCCCACTCCACCAGGGCTACAGCTACCTCTGCAGCATTCCTCAGGGGGTCCCTACCAAGGACATTTTGGAAGCAGCTACTTGGAGCTCAGTGCACACTTTCTCCAAGCACTACCACCTTCCACTATACTCAAAATCTAGAGTGGGCTTTGCCACAGCAGTCCTACAGGGCATCCTAGCCCCTCTTAATTCCACTTAGTACCTGCCACCCTTACTTAGCTTTGGGATTCTACCCAAGTGTGATGACTGCAGCTGTATGCACGATGAACATAGTACAGTTTTGTACCTACCATAAATGTAGATGTTCGAGTGCTCATACAGCTGCAGTCCAGGTTACCCTCCCTCCTTCCCCTCTTAGGACAGGGCTTATGACAAACACCTTTAACATACAACCTCTTTGGGGTATTCCTTTATGGTGTATTTGCTTGCAACTACTGTTTTGATTTATCTACTTTGTATGTTTGCATAATATCATGTTTTGCCTTCCTTTCTGGGGGCACCTGACATCTGGGACAAGAAAAACTGAAGAAAATGGCGTCGGCTGCCTCTTTTATACCCCTGCCACACTGACGTCAGGGAAGAAGCGACGACAACCGACGCCGGACCTAGACTTTGGAATTCGGCCAACCGAGGACCCGCCTGATGGCAGGATAACCCAAGTGTGATGACTGCAGCTGTATTAGCACTCAAACATCTACATTTATGGTAGGTACAAAACTGTACTTTTCTTCTTATAAAGAGGATACTTACTGCTGTACTTAAGCAAACTCTAACTATAAATATGTTGTGCTGACTTTCAGAGCATTCAAAGCATAGAGTCTTTCATCTGCCTTCTTCAGTACAATGTTAAGGAATATAGTTCAGTGTTGCATGTATATTCCTAACTGATGATTTGCTAGATTTAGTGCTGTCAGGTTTTTGTTTGCCTTCATGTGCAGCGATGCCACAGATAGTAATTATCTCTGGGATTGCTAGCTTCTGTGTCACTGGTATTTCTTCGGATACCTTTGGAAATGCAGGACCTAGACTACCTTTTAGTGATCTTTGATGCAGTCAAATCATCGTCAACAGATCCTTTTCTAGCAGTTTGATTAGCTAGTGCTCTTATCTTCAGTTGTCCCATGAGCCATGATGATGCCAGAATTGTTGGAATAAAAGGCTATCCCTGAACTGAGGTACAGGAAACAATACTTAGAATTGTTACCATCTAACATGGCAGTGACTTATTATTGGTTAAGGGGAGAAACAATACCTAAAGATTGAAACCCACTGCTTATATAAAAGATAGTGGAGGAGCGGTTATAATCTCAAGATGCTATTTTAAGTACCATCATTGTTAAGTACCTTAATGCTTCTGATTACTGAACTTCTTAAATAATCATATATGGAGGAATGTTAGACATGTATTTTCTCTACTTATAAGAAAATTGTAGATCCCCATCAAAAACATTCTATCCCTACTGTTAGATTTTTAAATTGCCATTATTAAAAATTATTGTTAACATTGAGCTTTTCTTTGCCAGTCTTTAGAAAGCAAATGAAAATCAGGCAAATCCACAGAGGGTTTCATGCCTACCTGCTTCTCTGTGCTGTCTAGTCCTTCTTCTAGGATTATAACACTTCCCATGAATGAACCTTTCCGCCATGCACAAGCTGACTTCTCCAAATACTACTGCCATTGAAATGTTCAGTCATGCTGAAACTGTCATTGCTGCTAGCTTTCCTTTACTGAAAGTGGTCATCTACATGGCTTATGTTATATCAGGCCTTTCTCTGGAAATGTGATACAGAGACTGTATATAAGATGCGCATCATCATCATCAACCCCACTTTTTTCCATTTTCTACATGGTGTCAGGGTGTTAAATCAACTGTTGCCATCTCTCTCGATTCACTGATATTCTCTAATATTCTTTGACAGTCACAGGTCTTCTCTCACACAATCCAGCCAACTCTTTGCTGGACAACCCTCTTTCCTCTTGCCTTCTTCTGGTCTGTCAAATCTTTTTCACCAGATTGTCTTCTAAGTTCCAGCACATGGAGTTAATTGGGCTTCTGCTCTTTTTTCTTTACTTCTTCTCCTTCTGTCCCACACTGTGCATTCTACCACTCATCTCAGGCACTTTATCTTCATAACCTCTAGCTTCCTCAGCTGCTTTGCCTTCATTTCTCAGGCTTCTCTACCATAAAGTAGCATTGATTGTAAGAAGTGCACCATGGTCATC